>NC_056423.1:42500-345530 GCF_905147365.1 Aricia agestis
TAGCATCAACCGTAGTGCTCAACCGTAGCATCAACCGTAGTGAAACGTTGTAGCATCAACCGTAGTTAAACGTTGTAGCATCAACCGTAGCACTACGCCGTAGCACTACGCCGTAGCATCGACCGTAGTGCGACGCCATAGCATAAACCGCAGTGCTACGCTACGGCATCGACCGTAGTTTAGAGCTGCCACCCGTCACGTTGGACCACGTCGACGTCGTCAGCCTACTGAAGGACATCAGGTTCCTGAAGGAGGAGCTGACCGGAGTTCGGGGTAGATTGCAGGCGTCAAAAGCTATCACTAGTGATCTGCGTTATGAATTATCACAATAAAAAAATAATAATTCATTATATCATAGGCGGACATTAATACAATATTTGTGCTGCAGAAGCGAGCTATTCGTTCTATTTATAAGATGTCGTCTTTTGAATCTCTAAGATAAAAATTTAAAGAAACAAGAATTCTGACCGTCGGATCTCAATACATTTTAGAAAATCTCTTATATGTTTTATTTTATTATTTTTTTATTTTCTTTATTTAGAACACATACAGTCATAATATAATAAAGCACTGTTACATATAAGACATATACAATAAAAAGACCTAAAGGTTCTTAACTTAAAATTAAATATTACAAAATATATTGGTTGAGCGTGTGTGAGGTGACGTGTATAATAATGTTACATATTATTAACATGGTTAAAATGTATAACGTTTGTATAGAACCCTAGCCCTACGACAAAGTCTTGGGATCAGAAAACTAGTTCTGCTAGGGTTCATGTTTGTGTGTATGTGTGTGTGTGTGTGTGTGTTTAACAAACATTGAAGGTGTAACAATTTACAGAAAAATTTACAGAAACTCATAACATATTATACACAAATAAGCAACATTATGTCATATGAACTGGTTTTACAATTTATTGTTAATTAGTACTTAATTAATTATTATAATATTTCGGTTTTAAGTATGTTTTTTATTTTATTAATAGCATTGGAAAAAGGGTCTATATGGTGTAAATTCTTATTGCAATAGTTGGGTACTCGCCTGAAGAAGCTGTGTTTCGCGTAGTTTGAGTGGGCATAATTTATATAAAATAAATTATGAGAACGTAAGAAGTGACCTGGAATGCTATATGTTATTTTCTCTAACAAGGTTTGTGAGTTGACATGATTTTTAATTATTTTGAAAAAGAAAATGCAGTCTAAATATATACGCCTGTCCTTAAGTTTAGTTAAATTAAGTTGTTTGGTGTTTGTTCTGTAGCAAATATTTTTAAGGAAGATATTTTGAATACGTTCTATACGGTCAATGTGAACTTGGTATTGAGGAGTCCATATTATACTGCCAAACTCGAGAATGCTTCTAACATAGGAATAATAAAGAGTTTTATATGTGCAGGCACGTTTGAAAGGCTTGCCGACACGGAGTATCATGCCTAACATTTTGTATGCACGGTTACATATATTATCGATGTGAACATTGAACGTTAGTTTAGTGTCCAGGGTTACTCCCAAGTCCCTTATTGAATTTACTCGGGTTATTTGTGTTCCAGCTATGTTATAATTAAAAGTAATAGGATTATTTTTACGAGAAAAACTGATTACATAGCATTTATTTAAGTTTAGATATAACTCATTTCGGGTGCAGTAATTTAAGAAGCTTTGTAGGTCTAACTGTAGAGAATGACAATCATCTATGTTTGAAACTGCCTTATATATTTTAGTATCATCAGCGTAAATTATGTGTTCACTGTAATTAAAAATAGTGTCAATATTGTTTAAAAAGAAAATGAAAAGTAAGGGACCTAGGTGCGAGCCCTGTGGCACTCCGGATGGTATAGGGAGGAAAGTCGACGTATAACCCTTTATAGCGACTGCTTGGCTTCGGTTATTTAAGTATGATTTTATCCACCTTAATAAATCCCCATGTATACCCAACCTTTGAAGCTTAGAAATTAATAATTTATGATTGATTTTATCAAAACATTTGGAGAAATCAGTGTAAACTGCGTCTACCTGCCGTCCCTGGGAAATATTATTAATAATGAAATCAGTAAAAGTAAGTAAATTTGAGTCTACACTACGACCTTGGAAAAAACCGTGTTGCCTGTCAGATATAACATTATAAAAGGTAGCAGTTATTTTTCTTGTAACTAATTTTTCAAATATTTTTGCAAAAATATTCAGTTTACTAATAGGTCTATAGTTGGTAATCAATTGACTGTTGCCGGACTTAAATATGGGGGTGATCAAAGCAGTTTTCCAGATTTGAGGAAAATGTCCTTCGGCAAGTGAATTTGTGAAAATAATTTGGAGAGGCAACGCTAGCTCTTTACAACAATTTTTAACAAAAAGTGGGTGAATGAGGTCAGTCCCACTACCCTTCTTTGAGTTTAATGTTTGCAAGAGAAGCCGCACCTCTTCCACAGATATATCGACCGAAGAGAGGTCAAAGGACGTATTTGTTGAGCTAGGGGTCGAGGAAATTGTATTTATATCATTAGCTACAGAGAACACAGAATGAAAATAGTTATTAAAGGTGTTACATATAGATTCACCGTCATTTATTAAGGTTCCATTATACGACATTTGTTCAGGTATGCTATTTACTGGAAATTTGGATTTCATAAAAGACCATAGATAAGATGGGCAGCCATGTATTCTGTCTTCAGCTTTATCGATATAATTATTGTAACACTCGACCTCGAGTTTGTGTTCCTTGCGGCGAAGTAGTGCAAACTCAGCCTTATCTAAGGGATTGTTGTAGGTCTTCCAACGCTTATGAAGTTTTAATTTTTCATTTCTTAACTTAATTAGGGGTTTCGTAAACCAAGGTGGATACCCAGTGCTGGCCTGAACACATTTATGAGGAATGTAGGTGAGGATTAAATAGTTTATTATACTATACAAATGAGACACTGAGCTTTCGGTATCTAAGTCGTAAAGAGGAGACCAATCATAATCGGCCAGATATTTTTTAATTTTGTCATAGTCGCCACGATAAAACATAGGCCTAAGAGTCTTATTTACTGGTAGTTGTGGGATAAAAGAACTGGCATTTGCTTTGATATAAAATTCAAGCGCTACATGGTGAGGGTCCTCAGGTGTTAACGGGTCACTCGCTGATAATGTACAGTTAGTATTTGTCATAATTAAATCTAGAATGCGCCCATTTTTGTTTACACAAGAGTTAAACTGTACTAGGTCGGTTAGAGATAAGAAATCCGAAAGCGATCTAGCTGTATTATTATCATTTATTTCTAATTGTAAGGAATTAGATTCATAACAATACGACCAAGAGGCGTAGGTAATATTAAAGTCACCTGTTAAGATAAATATATCGTCTGGATTGTTTTGTATAACAACTGATGCATTATCAAAGAATTGCCGCAAGGATAATAGGTGGTTATCGTTATGAGCAAAATATACGCACGCAATATGTATGGCGCCTGGCGAAGCGCGAACGGCACGAGCGGCACGAGCGGCGCGGGCGGCGCGGGCGGCGCGAGCGGGGGGAGCAGGGGGTGAACTTACGGTGATCCAAAGCTCGTCGTGGCGGGGCGAGGAGCACCACTCGTCACGGCGGTGAACGCGCAGCTCGCGCCGCGCAGCTATTAGCACTCCCCCGCCCCGCGCCGCCCCGCGCCCCGACCGGTCGGCACGATCGCTTCGGAACACATTATACCTGCTATCGAAATATTCGCTACTATGGAAGTCGGAATTTAGCCAAGTTTCTGTTAAACAAATAAAGTCATAATTCGAATTTATTACTTTAGATAAAAATTTATGAGACTTCGTGCGTAGTCCTCTTACGTTCTGATAATAGAATGAAAAGCTGTCATCGGTAGCCATTTATTATTTTTAAGTAAATAAAAAGTATTGGTAAGGAGTATAATAACTAATACTTGCATAAGAATAGGCCCACGCAAAACACATCACACTTTTATGACACCCGAAGTAAGATAAGTTACAGCCTTTGCAGACGAGCACATAGTATAGTATAGGTATTATTACATAACAATAAAAGGAAATCGAAATATAGGTATTTTCTTTACAAACAGTTGACACCGGTGTATTGAATATTATTATATATTATATATGTTAGAAAGAACATAAATATTTTCAAAAAAAAAAGTGATAATCATAATGTAAATACTAGAAATAAGAATAAGTTAGCAACACAATGTTCAGACTAGCCAAAGTAAGCAAATTCTTTAAAGGCCAATGTATAAATTATATATATTAAGGCCTATACAATAAAATCCCAGAAAATGTTCAAAATCTACCTTTAGACAAATTTTAAAAAGCAGTTAAAGAACGTCTGTGTGCTAAAGCGTATTATAAAGTCAATGATTTCATCGAGGACAGCACACCTTGGGAATAGGGTGACCCCATGCAGGTTACTTTTCTTTTATTTTTGTTACATAGCTGTATGCCATAACTTTGTAATTTTCCATTTTTTAGTAAAAGATGGCCCCGTGCGAGTTTCTTACGCCGGTTCTTCTCGGTGGGGTAGTTCCCGTACCGGTGGTAGGCAACGAAGTTTCCTAGTTCGACTTTCAAAAAGTGTATCATGATACCCATTTTGAATAAGAAGATATTTTATTTTATTTTATTTTATTATGTAGGTCACCTGACGCTGCATACGTCGCCCATCGCCGAGGGTCACAAGCGATCACATTTAGCCCGACAGCATTATCGGACGGGTCAACGAACACCGCCGCTGCCGCCCCCGCCCACGCTCCCCTCCCGGTTGCGCCGACGCCGAGTCTGCAGGCGACTCAGCAAAACTACGCATCTGTTGCTGGTCGCCCCGCGCCTCCCCCGCGGGCGCATAAAAATGGGGAAAATGAGAGCCGTAAGGCTTCGGAGAGTCGCAAGACTACGGAGAGCCACAAGGCTACGAAGAGCCGCAAGGCTAAGTCTTTTCGACCTGGCAAGGACGAGAGCAGGAGGTGCGATGAGGGCTTCATACTGGTGAAGAGAAGGAAGAAGAAGCCCGCCGCCCGCAACCATCGCGGCACCGAGCCATATGTACCTGAGCTGCGTCTGCGGAGCGAGGTTCCCGCGACGCCCCTGTACATATCCCGCCTGCACTGGTCCATGGAGGTCGAAGACGTCGAGGACTACATCAGTAAGAAGACATCCCTCCACTTAATAATAATAATAAAATATTTATTCAAGAACTTTGGGCTTTTGGGCACTTGAGGGTCGAGCGTCTGCAGTCTCGCCACAAGGTCAACTTCAGTTCCTTTGTGGTGAGAGTACCGACGCATCTTCTCCCGACCTTTGAAGCGGAGGAATTCTGGCCGACTGATGTGGTTTACCGAAGGTTGCGGGGAGGCGTAGCACTGCGGTCGATGCTACGGCGTCACTACCTTCGATGCTATGGCATAGCGCTACGGTCGATGCTACGGCGTTGCACTACGGTTGAAACTACGGCATAGCACTACGGTTGATGCTCCGGCGTAGCACTACGGTTGATCCTACGGCGTAGTACTACGGTTTATGCTCCGGCGTAGCACTACGGTCGATGTTACGGCGTCACTACCTTCGATGCTATGGCGTAGCGCTACTTTGTTATTTTTTATTTATTTATTTAAATCAGGCTACGTAGGCCCATACAATATATACCTTAATGACTAACATGTATAAAAATTATATAAACTTAACAACTACACATTATCACGAATTAACGGCGACGTGACGCGCGCTTCATTCCGGAGTCTCCCCCGGAACCTTCGGTAAACCACATCAGTCGGCCAGAATTCCTCCGCTTCAAAGGTCGACAGAAGATGCGTCGGCACTCTCACCACAAAGGAACTGAAGTTAACCTTGTGGCGAGACTGCAGACTGTCGGTGATCATAACCTTGAAGACAAAAGAGGCGAGGAATAAGTGGATCCTGAGTAGGAAGAAAACCCTAACCAATGGGTTAGGGTTTTCTTCCTACTCAGAACAGGAAAAAACGGAACCCTTATATAAATCTGTCCATTGACAGATTTATATAAGCGTTCCGTTTTTTGCCATTTGACTACGGAACCCTAAAAACGGCCAAGTGCTAGTCGGACTCCCGCACGAAGAGTTTCGTACTATTAGGATGTAAAAATAGATAAAAAATTGCGTCTCTTGTATTATTCTGTGAATATGTTAAGTGCCTAAAATTTGCCAAGAAAACTTTGTTTTGTGGGAGCTCCCATACAACTTTAAATTGTGAAAATAAAAAAAAACCGAACAGACGAACAGACCGACCAACAGACAGCGAAGCCTTAGGGTTCCGTTTTTACCCTTTGAATACGGACCCCTAAAAAGAAAGACGTGGGAAAAGTGTGGTCACGAAAGACCGGATTAAGGTGATAAGTGGCGATCGGAAAGCAATTCCGGCAATCGGTAACCGTCGGTGAGGTGTCAGCGTGTGAGATATAGAGTGTGCTACTAAGCTACTATCTGCGGTATTTTCAGCGCCATTTGCCGATTTACTAAAGCTTTGTTTACAGATTGGACCAAATTGACGTTGAATTGTAGAGCCACACTTTTGAAATAGATAATTCGGCTGGATTCATACCATGGTTGCACAGAAAGCCGACGATAATTGCTTTTATTTGTATGATTTTAAAGTTTCCTAGAGAATTAAGACTTAGCTGTTTACTAGTCTGTACTTCTTAGGAATTTTCACAAATTATGTAATATTTCGATTGCTGTTACCATAACAAAAACTGAAAACAAAATAAAAGAAGTTTTTTTGCCGTGTACTTATGTTGTTTTGTCAATGGCACGAAAACTTCATCCGCGAATCCATCTCACACTTGCTCGTGACATTTAGGGTATTTGGCCCTCCGAAAGATTTAGAATAATAACTAGCTAAAAGCCGAGCTTTGGGAGGGCTCGCGTCGTCATACCATGACTGACTGATGATAACACGTATACATATAAATATAAATTACTGTGTTAAACCACAAATCAATAAGCGTGATAGTTTTTCCGTAAAGTGTACCTGTTGCGTCGTTTTTCTTCTGTGTATATTTCATGTAAAACCTTGGAGGTGTTATGTTTATTAATAGCCGGTGCAGTAGGGTTGCCACTTGTCAGGTATCGGAATAAAGCCGGACATAATCAGGCTTTTGATGGGGTCTCCGACCAATATACAGGGTGCAATTAAATCTACCGGCCAAATTTTTTTAGGGCTTAGGTATCATTAGGAAAGTCCATTTAATGAAAAATAGGGTGTTAATTTTTTTACAATAACATATTTTATCCCACTTAAAATCGTTGCAGACCGGTCACTTCGCGGCGGTGGCTAGAGCGGGGGTGACGCGGGAAGTGGCGACAGGAAGGCACGGAGGCCATAAGCCGGCGACGCGTAGTGTCCATTACTTGTGGTGTTTTTTAGGATAAGTTTCGGAAGCTATTTCTTAATATTTTAGTACTGAGTGATTATAAAAAAAAAATACGTGTAATTTTATTATATGTACGTTTGTGCAAAATAAAGTATAAAATATTTGAATTCGATGTAAGCTGACTACTTTGTCTGACTTTTAGGCCGTGTTCACACCAAACCGACTGTGAGCCGCCGAATGTGAGCAGGCTCACTGTGAGCCCCGTGTGAACGTGAAAATATACGGTATCGAATGTCCGCGCCTACGCCTAGAGTAATAGCGTATTGTCGGTTACGCTCGCTCACATTCGGCGGCTCACAGTCGGTTTGGTGTGAACACGGCTTTAGGTTTCACGATATGGCAGGCGGCAGCTGATAGCTGATAGATGCAGTGGACGTGGCATGCAGGACGCCGCGCCGTAGGTACCTTCGGCTTTTTTTATACAAACGTCCGACCAAGCTTATCCGTCTTTTTCGTGTGACATCCCCACATGCAGTGGACGTGGCATATAGGACGCAGCCGTGACTGCAAGGTCGTCCGGATTTTTTATAAGTCCGGCTAATATCTATCTGCTATTTCTGGTATGATCTGGCAAGCGCAGGACGCTACCGCCGTAAGTTTTAAGACGTCCGGCCTTTATATAAATCCGGCTTAGCTGACTTGTCCGGCTCTTTGTTCTGGCAGCCCTAGGTGCAGTGGACGTGGCATGCAGGACGCCGGCGTGAGTGCAGGACGTCCGACGACCTTGCGCTATTTGTGCATCTTGCCCACTCGTGTGTACAATGTATCGCAATATACATACTAAATGTAATAGTATGTTAATCTGTCACCTAAACTGCTTAGCTCGATCAATATCATTTATGAAACTACTGTTACTAATACTAAATAGAATATGAATGAATATCTGAAATAAATAATTTGAATTGAATTTTATATCTTAAAATTTTACGCAAGTTTTTGTGACCCATACCCATCCAATTATATCTAACTAGATGACACCCGCAACTCCGTTGCGCCAAAATTCGTTTATCGAGCGGGAACCGTACATTTTTCGGGGATAAAAACTATCCTATGTCCTTTCTCGGGACTCAAAGTATCTCCATGCCAAATTTCAGCAAAATCGGTTCAGTGGTTCGAGCGTAAAGAGGTAACAGACAGACAGACAGACACTAAGTACTTCGCATATTTGACTACAAAAGTTCAAATAACAAAAGTATGTCATATCTATCTATCCTATAATATGAATAAGACACACAAAGTGATCAAATATATGCAAGGATATGTCTGTAACAACCAATAACCAAATACGCAGTAACATCAAAGTTAGATGCAAATAGTCTTCATAATATTTTCCCAATTTGTTGAATTCCGTATTTTTGCATTCATGGAGCCTTTAGGATCGGAAAATTGTAAAAGAAAATAATGAGTAATTATTGTTCTTATGGTGTAAAATGTTAGTCACCCACTTCATCCTCTCATGTAAGTAAATAAAAATAAAATATTAAAAAAATATATTATAACTAAATATATTAGCTAGATTATGAAATAGGTAAGTTACAAGCTTTGTCCTTATAAGGAAAACAATGAGTACAGTGCTCCAAAAGTGATAATGCGCATAGGAATTTTCGTCATCGTTCGGCAAATATCGTTTTTCCCGAGCGTCGGAAGAAACCTTTTAAATAAATAAATAAAATAAATAAATTAAAAATTGTTTTATTTCTGAATAAATTTGAATCAAATATTTTCAGAACGTTGAACTACATGTTGCCTACCACCGGTTCGGGAACTAACCCGGCGAGAAGAACCGGCGTAAGAAACTCGCACGGGGCCACTTTTTAGTAAAAAAGTGGACAATTTGTCTTTTAAAAAAATAAAATTTACAATGTAAATAACTTAATCTATACAATATGAATACACAATTGTAAGTCACACAATATAATAAATGTAGAAGCAGCCTTGCAAGCAGCCATCCTACTCCCAAGATGTGCTATCGTTTAGGAAATCGTTGACCGTAGGCTTTGGCACACAAACGTTCTTTAATTACTTTTTTAAATTTTATTGCGCATGCGGCATGTCCAAATAATGTAATATCATGACAACGCCAACTGTTTACGACTTGACCATAACCATAAACTTATAATGCATAGACCAATAAAGAGTGCGAAAGAGAAGAAAATCCTTTATGGAATTATAACAAGATGAAAAGAGAGAGGTAGTGTAATGTGAACTGTGACCACTTTTATTTGACAGGTCGTCACAACTCGACACCCGTTTTTATGCCCTTTCGGTATTTGCAATTTATATTGTTTTTACCTTGGAAGTCGGTTTTAATTTTTTGTTAAAAATAATAATCAACAAATACTATTATAACAATATATACCAATAATAACTTGTTGTGTGAGTGATTGCAGTGTAAATCATAGGAATAATCCTGAAAAATATACATTTCACAGGTAATTAATCTTCATGTCCTAATTGCTACGACGTGTTTATTTTTGCTAATATTCTGTCTTTACTTCTCTATTTCAAATAAAATATTGTTAATCCTCCCTTTTACTTCCATATTTTGCGTAACAGTTTATCTCACGTTTTGAGGTCGTCAATTGGCCGCCAAGATCGTGTGATTTAACGCCTTTGGACTATTTCTTGTGGGGCCATGTTGAGGCTCATGTCTACAGGGATAAACCAGCAACGCTTAACGCACTGGCAGCCAATATTGAAGCATTTATTCGTGAAATACCGGTCGATATGTTGGAGAGAGAGAGTGCCAAAATTGGGCCTTGCGCATGGACCATCTAAAGCGGAGCCGCGGCCAACATTTGCGTGAAATCATCAGCTTTAAACATTAAATTATATTAATCGTACTATCTATTCCAATACATATTTCATAATTTTCTAAATTATTTTGTGTTTTTTATAAAAAAAAAACAAATCCTACACCTCTTAAAAAATCACCCATTACAAAATCTGTCAACGTTGCATATTATTTATATTATTTATTTCTCATAGAAACTCAGGTAAAATAACTCAAACGGACTATACTATCGATAGTAAAACTAAAAGATACATCACTGGCGTCTGGCACACGCACACATTGAGAGAGCGAAAATCGTAACGCATTTTCGTGTTGTCAGGTGGTCTATACGACAGTATATAAATAAGTCTATGACCGTAACCATACCGTAAAAAAATATAAGCAAGTTGTTGCCATGGTATGGCTGATGGCATGACATGATTTGGACATGCGCAATAAAAGGTGTTGTGGCGCATGCGCCAAAAAATGAGACAATTGACGGACCGGCGCGCGGCGACAGCCACCGAGTACCGACTATACGATATTTACTTTTATTTCCTTTGAACAAGGTGCAAAATGCAAGTGCATTGTTTGGGGCTCTCACGTTTCATAGATTCGGATGTTTTCGTGATTACGACAATTATTAGAGAAGATTTGTATGCGCATTATTAATTTGGGAGTACTGTAATTGCTATTATGTTGTAAAATGTTAGTTACCCATTTTATCCACTTAATTATGTGTCTTTAATTTGAAGAGGATACAATATATTTAACAGAATTTTTGTGTCTATATATAACAGAATGTTTGTCCCTATTTTAGGCAGACTTCAATAAACAGACAAATTGTGTCTCAAAGGAACAGCAAAGCTTATAAGATATCTATCTTATAAATACTTTGAAACAGAGCGGGAAAATGGAAAAAAATCCATAACAATGTAACCTAATACAAAAATGTTTTTCGTTGTAAATTATTATTGTCATTAGAGACTTTAATTAAAAAAGGAACGAAGAGAATACAAAGAAACGCAGTTTGTGTATGTATGAAAAATATGGTCTGTAGCAATGAGTTTCTAAAATCATAGAATATCATTGGTCTGTAGTCTGTACTCTGTACTTGTGTATGGGATCTTAACCAAGGGGCGGTTCATATTGCAACATAACGTCGAGGCAATGCAGTGTTTTTATTATTATTATTGTTCCAATTTTCAATGGCTTGTTTAAAAAAATAACCATTGAATAATTAAAAAATCCTCTGTTGATGCTGACGACACAGGAGTGCAATGGACCCACCATTATTATGTAGGATCAGCAATGTACGGGCTAGCACGTACATTGCTGATCCTACATAATTTTCCCGTAGTCCCGGGCCCCGGCAAGTGCATACTCTCGGGCAGTTCGCTACAAGCCGTCATCAATCGCGCACTCATTTACTAGCATTAGCATCCAATCAATATAATTATTATCATTTTATATCAAAGACTTTTAATTCAACAATCATATTCTATCATAGCACAAAAAGGGTGTAATCGAGTAAGCAGCTCCTACAGTGGGAATGTGTGGTGGGTCAATGGGATATATTATAACTGCAATGTTTTCACGCTAGAGTGCAGCACGAACACAGACAGTAAACAAAAAGTTTTGTTCGACGATTGACAATGTTTCTGTCAATATTCTGATGACGTGTGCAACATGTCGGACTGTGGTCGGAATGTTTACTGTTTGTGCCAGTAGCGCCCTCTGCTTGGACCTTTGCGTAATATTCCCTATTGACCGGTGACAAATCTATAAATCGAATGTGTACCATCTTATACAGGGTGCAATTAAACTTTCCGGCCAAAAGAGTTCGAACCTTTTTGTATGGAGCGTAGCATACCTTAAGTTGCAAATGGCATATTTTCGTGTACACCTATATATACATATATATATATTTCAAAAAGTATAATATTATTTACGACTTTTTGTCAAAGAGTATTTGTTGTTAGTAATTATTTTCTCTGTCGATTGACGTGATTATTACGTCAATCGACAGAGAAAATAATTACAAACAAAAAAGAAAATAATTACTTACAAACAAATTTCAGATTGTATTATATCTAAATGTTATTCTAATTTGCATTTTTAAACTGAAATAACCCACAAAATATATAATTTACGACATTTTCTCAAAGAGTATTTATTGTTTGTTAGCATCTTCTCTATCGATTGGCGTATGTTTCATAGGTGTACACCAAAATACGACATTTTGTATGTACTTGTAAGGTTCGTTGTTCTTTTTCTAGGGCTTATGTATCAGTAGGAGAGTCCATTTAACCAAAAAAAAAATAGGGTGTTAATTTTTTTACAATAACATAATATTTTACCCCACATAAAATCGTTGCAGAACGATTACTTTGCGGCGGTGGTTGTTGGTTTAGCAATGTAAGCATTAAAAGGTAACAGACAGACGACCAGATAGACAGATAGACTTTCACCTTTATAAATACTAGAGATCGCCCAATGGTCGAAATTCGACCCTAGTTTCAATGACATTAGGACTACTACATATATATATTTTGTAAAATATACTTTATCATTTTTTTCAACCCTTGTCTCTGGGACTCAGCTGATCTCAGACTGGCCGTGTAAGCATTGTCTTTTAGTATCTTAGATTCAATAAAAAAATCTATAATCCATTTTCAATTTGTCAACTTGTTGTCAACAGACTTAACCATAAATAAAATAGAGAAAATAAAAGAGTATAATTCGTATGTATAGGCTTGTCACTCAAAAATCTGTCATTTCTAATGTGCTTGTGTTGTAGTGTGTGTGTAATGTTTTATTTGTTAAAAAAATGTATGATAAAAGCATAATTTCAAAATAATATTAGCTCGATGCACTCCTTCACCATATCTATACTAATATTATAAATGCGAAAGTATCTCTGTCTGTCTGTCTGTCTGTCTCGCTTTCACGCCAAAACTACTGAACCGATTGTAATGAAATTTTGTACACAGATAGTCTAAAGCCTGAGAAAGGACATAGGCTACTTTTTAACTGGAAAAGGGGGTTGTAAGGGGGTGAAAATGCGTAAATTTGGTCAAATTAAGTTAGTTCCAAAAACTCAAAATAGATGGCGCCAAGAGTCCCTTAGATCGCGCTATTGCTTGCTCATGCGTATTTCTTTAAGAGGTGGTACCATGTTAAGCAAGATTTTTCGATTCTTTCGATTGTTATACACGTTCTGTACTAATATTATAAATGCGAAAGTATCTCTGTCTGTCTGTCTGTCTCGCTTTCACGCCAAAACTACTGAAACGATTGTAATGAAATTTTGTACACAGATAGTCTAAAGCCTGAGAAAGGACATAGGCTACTTTTTAACTGGAAAAGGGTAAGGGGGTGAAAATGCGTAAATTTGGCCAAATTAAGTTAGTTCCAAAAACTCAAAATAGATGGCACCAAGAGTCCCCTAGATCGCGCTATTGCTTGCTCATGCGTATTTCTATAAGAGGTGGTACCATGTTAAGCTAGGTTTTTCGATTCTTTTGATTGTTATACACGTTATTGACTAAGAACTCACCTACCAACTTAGATTAGATATCAAATTCAAAAATAACAGCGCCAAAACTACTGAACCGATTGTAATGAAATTTTGTACACAGATAGTCTAAAGCCTTAGAAAGGACATAGGCTACTTCTTACTGGAAAAAGGGGTTATAAGGGGGTGTTTATGCGTAAATTTGTTCAAATTAAGTTAGTTCCAAAAACTGGAACAGATGGCGCCAAGAGTCGCCTAGATCGCGCTATCGCTTGCTCATATGTATTTCTATAAGAGGTGGTACCATGTTGAGCTAATATTTCGATTCTTTCGATTGTTATTCATCTTATTAAATAACTCACGTACCAACATAGAAATCAGAAACAACAGTCTACCAATAATAAATACTAAATAGTTTATGGCCTATGGGTATTGGCTATTGAGCAAAGCTAAACTTGTGTAATGCATTATGAAGCTAAGTTGTGTACCGCTAAATAAGTTTTAAGAGGTATAAAAAAGTTTAATTTAAAAAAATCATATTATGTGCACACTACACGGCTGCTTTGGGTATTTTGATTTAAGGGGTACCAGGGTTTTAAAAAGCTTTTGACACCAATTTTATTGACACCGCGCGCTATAAACTGAAGTCCACGCGGACGAAGTCGCGGGCAACAGCTAGTAATTTATAATTATAATGAGAATCGAGTACCGAGTACTCTCCTTAATTACCTATCGATCATGATTTAGTGTCTACTGTCTATATAGCCAGCCAAATTCGTTCGTGGGCGTAAAGATGTAACAGACAGACACACTTGCGTATTAATTAGTGATTAAACGAACTTCCATGAAGTGAAGTTCTATCACAATTATACGAGGGCTTTGTCCGAAGAGATTAGCATTAAGTATACATGTAGTACGCAGACGGTGTCGCCAGATCTTTGCACTGTATTTGAGATATTATAATCTGTGGAAATCTACCCTGTTCTTTTTTTATGTGAGGGTAGATTAATAATCGTCATATTCAACCGATCTTCCGTTCTTCATTTAGTTCAGAGCTACCTATAATATTATGTTGATATTTTATTCTCCCTGGGAAGAGAAACTTTAGTTGGGTGGGTGGGATGCTAATCTCTTCGGACAAAGCCCTCGTATAATTGTGATAGAACTTCACTTCATGAAAGTTCGTTTAATCACTAATTATACTCATGCTTTGTCCTCGAGATTAGCATTAAGTATACATGTAGATGTTGAGAGACAAAAATATCAACTATTTGTAATCAGAATGTTAGGTATATTTCAATATTATGTAGTTAACATAACAAAGAGTATTTAAATGTTACATAGTACAATAATTATATCGTTATGACAATCAAGAATTGTTTATAATACTTCCCGCAAAGAAAACATTATTTACCATATCCTGAATAACAATTATGTTATAAAATCTACCAAAGGTTTGGGAGCTGCCACTCCAACCTGCGGTTTTTAGCTCTAGAAGTTGCAGCGTGTCTAGCGTTGTGGGCAGTAAATACTGATACATCGATTCCACAACTTGCCACATGTTAGTTTTATCCATCCTTAGCGTTTATGATGAGATAGGTTTATGGGGCTTTTTTATACCAATAAATAGATTATTATTGCTACGTAATGATTGTGTTTTGCAAAGGTAGCAGCGTAATGTAACAACTGGACAAATTTTAGGACGTCTGTGGAAGACGGGAAGAACTAAAATTGGTTGTGGAGCACCTGGGCGTGAGGTTTCTAGCAAGTAGGTATGCCTCTTCTTACGAATGACGCCTCGATAACAGCCCGGTAACCAGGGTAACCTTCCGGTGAACATCTCGATTGCTGGAATGAGAGTTAATCTAAGTTTTAGATGGTCGAAAGATCAGGGGCTCCGTTAAGAATAGGCTTTTAATTAAAGAGTACCACGGCTGCGTGGGCCAGAGGGGCACAACCATTATACCATGAGCTCTATCATCAATAATTTTTCTTAATGATTTTAAAATAATAGCAAAAGGGGGGAAGCTATAAAAATAAAAGTTAAACCATGACAACGTAAATGCATCAATGGCTACGGCATCCGGGTCCCGGTGCCAAGATATATATTTTTGCACTTTTTATTTATCCTACTAGCGAACAAGTCAATTTCGGGAAAAACAAAATGATCAACAATTTTTTGAAAAGCGTAATCAGCTAATTCCCACTCAATATCGGGGTGAACAAGCCGTGATTCTGTGTCCGCAACGAAATTATCAATGGAGCCTATGTATGACGAAAAAACTATTAAATTACGTTTTCACACCATTGCCATAGTTGTCGAGTGACGTTAGTCAGGTGTGGAAACTGCACACCGCCCATGCGGTTGATGTAAGATACTGCTGTTACGTGTTATCTATTCTCAAAATAATGTGGCAGTCTCGATAACTTTTGCAAGCACCTTGAGACCGAAAAAAGCGGCTAAATTTACAAGATAATTGATATGCTACCACTAGCGCGTTCACCACTACAGGCGGCCCTCCATCCCGTTGTTGAGGCATCGCTGTAAATCTCTTAGCAAAATTTGTTTTGCACGATTTCATTAGCGGGGTTATCGATTATATCTTAAACCACCATTGAAGGTGGTAATAGTGATAACGGTAAGTTCATGCGCTTATCGTAACTTTGTCATCCTCTTTTAAATTTAAATATTTACACCGTTCCAGTTCCTTCGTATATAACCAGTACTTAACGGCGGGACAGGTGGAGGTGAGTACCCCTACTAGACGTGCGAATTCCCGGACTTTGCACTGTTTTATTATCAAAAACTTATCAATTTCAGTTTTGATTTTTAAACATTTTTCTTGGGGTAAAGTGACTTGTAATTTTTTGGAGTCTATATGACGAAGAAGATGTAAGTTTACTCTTCTAATAATCTAGTGGTGTCTGTAATGTCTTGAAAAACAAGATTCTTTGGTATCTCCAATTAAAAAAGTGTCATCTAAATAAATTGTGGATAAATGTCCACGTAATCGCAGCAGGCTAATCACGGGCTTCATTATTTTTGTGAATACAAAAGGTGCAATATTAAGGCCAAAAGGTATTAATATAGTTTTGCGTTAAAATTATAAACCGGAGATAATATTTTTTATAATCATTGTGTATGCGTGTGTAAATATGCATCTTTTAAAATTTAAATTAATCGTAATCATATAGCAACGATTAGAAATAAGTTTAAGCTGTTCTCAAATCTTCCAGTTTGAAGTGGGTACTGTGAATAAATTTATTAAGGGCCTTAAGATTTAAAATAAATCTTGATTTTCCGTTAGGCTTAGGCACTAAAAAGGTAGAAGATATAAATTGACCTTGATATGGCTTACATTCCGAAATAGCACCTATGGTCAATAAGTAGTCTCTGGGAGTATGAGATTGAGTTACTTGGAATGAGAAGGGTATTTGAGAACCTTGGATCCATGATAAAAAAGTGGAATCATTAGTAATAAGAGACCACTGGTCAATAAAGTTTGACAGCCTGCGGGCATATCTTACTTGGTCTAACGACGATTGTGGCTGCGACTGTGCGCTGGACACGATGACCTCTTCGATGAGCTGGCCGGGCGGTCCTTGGGTGTAAAAGGCTCCTTCCGGTGGATCCCCTTCGGCCTTTGACTCAGGGGAGGAACACGCCAGTTTAAGTTCGTTTGTTTAACAGGCGGGGGCTTCATTTCAGCTCCAGACCTTGATAGCGCTTTCGCGGCTTTCAATGTTTCTGCTAGTTTTTCTCCAAATAGAAGCCTGTCTATCTTGGTCGCCTGTAGCTGATCCTTCAGGTCTTTCTTGAGGCCATTAAGGACGAAGCTTCTACGTATTAAGGAGTCTGTAGCTTGGCTATCACACATAAGCTTAGTTGCATCCATTAACAATTGTATAATTGTAGTATTTTTTGGTTCCGATGCAATGAGGAGAGAAATAGCTTCCGCTACGCATGACACTGCAGAGGCGTGTTGCTTCTGTCTGAGCTCAATGCCTTTGTCCTTTTTAAGACAGCATCTGTAATAGCAAATACTGCTTCCGGATTCAAGGCGGGTGCATCTACTCGTATCAATACACAATTGGCCGGCGGCAAGTACTTATCGAGAAGTTCTTTGCGAGCTTCTTTAGTTAAACCAGATGTGGCCACGTGTTGTAGCCTGACCGCGAGGTCAATTTGGATGACTTTGCCATATGTTTTTAGCTGTGAGGGATCCTCTCCCAATATTTTTAATAACTCGTCATCGAGTTCTGGATGCTGTTCTTCAAGGCCACGGGTCTGGTCGACTGCCGGTGGCATGGCCGAATCAGAATCCGTTGCCATATTAGGTACCTGTTCAATCTGCCTGACAGCACTGCTGGTCGAAGGTATTGGATCGTATGCCGCAGCGCTAGTGGGAGGATGTTGTGCAACGGCCATCGAACTTGAACAAGGTAGGTAGCGATTCGTTCACCACTGCGCTGGCCGGGGGCCGTGGGCTGGCATGTCCGCCAGCAGGACCCGACGGTGTAATAGGCACACCATGAATAAATAAACGAACTGTTAATTTTATTGGTTAAGTGACTGCCCCAAAGGCAGCCCGCATTACCAATAATTTTTAAGCAAATATTAATAAAGTGACAACCCGAAATGGCTGACCGCATTAGTAATTTATTGCTTGTATGTATTTCATTACATTATCGACAAGGTGACATTCCCAGAGAATGCCCGCACTGTCGTTATTTGTAAAGTGTTAGCCCCAGAGACTAACCGCATTACATATTTTGTGGGTAGGTTTGCTAATCGAGTTTCTGGGCATTTTCAAAAAAATGTGTACCCCTGGTTTTTACCTTGTCCCTTGACTTCGCTACAGATTATTTGTATAAAATTACACACTAACATTTTGTAATTTTAATGTAGGGGCAAAAACAAGTTTTCTTTTATTAAAATACATTCACGTTTGTATAAAATTTTATTTAGTATGAGATTTATAAGGGTTTTTAAGTACCGAAACCTATTAAATTCACCTGTCCCCTTCCCAGAAGTTGTAACAAAATCTTTAATAACTATTTTTTTTCTTAAAGTAAGTTACTTAAAAAACATATGTTAGATTCCTAAATACTTAATGTATCAATTGAATATCTTGTTATTGAAAAATCTAACATAATTTAACTAAAAATTAATTAAAATTATAATCATGAAAAAACAACCCGACCGGAATGTTCGATTTAGTGACCGTTTTTTTTAGTTTTATAAACATACTACAAAAATATTTTCGGCACTAAATGATAGCACTCTATTTCATTGTACATCGAGACACTTCAATTTGAATTTAGTAGTTAAAAATCTGCTACAAGACGCGGACGCAGGTTGGATGGTTCTTCAGGAACGGTTTATTTGTTCAGATAAGTGACCATATTTTGTAAGCATTATTATACTTCTCCAACTGTTTTTACTGTTGACACGTTGCAAAATTAGCTTAGTATTTAGTATAAAAAATGAAATTGTGATAACTATTATCGGTTATTTACAAACACTTTAAAAGTAAAAGAAAGTAATATTACGTGACTTCCGACTTGTGACTTTTCGTATGGTCACATATAATGGAACTGACAAGTCACAACAGGCGGAAAGCATAAGGCTTAGTTCACATTTTAAATAAATTATTTTTTTATTCACAGATTTTATTAAGAAAATTGGAGATTTTTAAACTGGTACGATTAACGTACAAATATATTTTTTACTACTTATGTGTTAAGGTGACGCCGCGTTAAAGTAAAAAACCGCTTTGGATATGTTTTAGATTGCTAGTTTTCTATGAAAGGCCGGCCCGGCCTCTCACAGAAAACAAGCAATGGAATAGCAAAAAATGGAAAGGGCGTAAGCGACAAAATAGTTTTGTCGCGTAATTTAAAAACCATAAATACATTTCATATAAGCTATGGGCAAATTAAAGTGTATGCTTGAATCAATCCATGTACATTTTTGGAAGCTTCCACTCACTCTCCTCTGTCGGAAAAATAGGAATCCTTTTTTTTACACAGGTCTATTTGATTGATTATTCTGTGTTATAAAAGTTAACCAATCGTGTTATGCTATGGGTAAATCAAAGACAAAGACATTGAAAAATCGATATCACTACAGCCAAATTATCAAGGCGTCGCCTTTACTTAACAATAACAAATATTTAAAATTTAAGTACCTAAAAGTTTTATTTTTTAAATAATTTTGATTTTATTTCCACTACTTCTCTATCAGTAAAGTTGAAAATCATTTTGTGTCATTGATATTTTTAGATTTATAATAACTAGACATCGGATTATATGCATTTGCATACTTGCATATGCAAATGCATATTATAATGTCACTTTTTAGGCGATAGTGCATATTTTGGCAATTTTGCATATTTTGGTAGTTTAACTTCCATGGGCATTAAGATTGCAATCGGAAAATGTTGGTAGAAAATTATTATTGGCGTATAATAAATAAATAAAAAGTCTTTATTTCAAGAAATTAAAAATCCTGGATTTTATGAAATTATAAAAATTGGCGCTTTTATTAATGTCACTACCGGAAAAGTCTTCAAAAAAATAATAAATTTTAATATTAAGTGACTTTTGATTGTGCATATTTTGTGCATATTTCGACCATTTTTCGTGCATATTTGCATGGATATTTCGGCACTTTGATCGTGCATATAATCCGATGTCATTAATAACTTAGGAATTCGTAGACATGTGAACACATCTTTATGATTATGAGATGTTCGTCCCTCTAATTAATGAAGTTAAATCTATGAAATCAAAGAATTTTTTACTTTTATAAGTAGTGCAACAATAAAAATGTTTAAATAAAAGGTTTTTGTGTTATAAAAACTACTTTAAATATGTTAAATATTACTTACTCATGTAAAAAAATGAAAAATAACCTAGTGGATAGGTCACATAGTCACACTATGGATTAAAAATAATTGCTACTCTTGTTGATCCTTGAAATTATCAAAAATTTTTTTAATAAACAATTAAATATGCATTTCACTAGATTAAATAAACGAAGAAATCCATTTATTGCTGTATTTTTTTGTATTAAATTATATTTTACATTTAGTCGCACAACGGAATCTGTTTCGTCGAAAATTCGATTTTGTTTCAATAATATCAGAATAATATAACGTTCTCAGCGTTCTTTTTAACTTATTCCATTAGTTCAATATTTTTCCTTGTATATGACATTCAAATAAATCGAAATAAATGACCTTAAAAAATATAGACATATTTTTGCAAGGGTACACGTTTTTTTGAAAATGCCCTTCTACCACATTTATTACTAACCTTCAATGTATGGCGGCTCGGGCAGCGACCCAATTGTAACGGGTGTCTGCGACCGGGATCTTGAACTCGACGAATCCGACGAAGTCTTCGACGAGGACGATGAGGTCGATGTTGTAGTCCGCAAAAGTCGTCTATCACGATCTTTGCGTCTCACACGCTTGTATTGCTCTTCCAATTTCTTGATTTCCTTTGCAATAAGTTTAAAGTCGTCGTAATTATCACGTGTACGTTTGCCCATATTGGTTAAAAGAACAATAAGGCGCGCGAAAATGTGCAGTCTGGCGAAGCACTGAATGCGTAATGAAGAACGGAAGATCGGTTGAATATGACGATTATTAATCTACCCTCACATAAAAAAAAAAACAGGGTAGATTTCCACAGATTATAATATCTCAAATACAGTGCAAAGATCTGGCGACACCGTCTGCCTACTACATGTATACTTAATGCTAATCTCGAGGACAAAGCAGGAGTATAATAATATTAGTATGGATTTACCTCGCCGCTTGCGGCGGCGTATGAGTACGCGGGAAATCCGCAAGTGCGTTGAACGAGGCCAATTGTGTCGGTCTGTCTGCGACCCTGAACTTCCGAAACTGGGGCGGTGCATGCTGTTGTTAGCCCATAAATAACTTCATTATTGCCGCTTCCGAATTATAACACGGAATAAACGAATCAATGTTAATATTTTCAAGCAGGTTTCTATCGTTTTTAGGGTTCCGTAGTCAACAAGGAACTGTCCGTCTGTCTGTCTGTCCGCGGTTTTGCTCAGAGACTATAGAACCTACAAAGCTGTAATTTTGCATGAGTATATTGATGTTGCCGACAAAATGGTACATGAAATCTTAAAACATTTTTTTTATCCCTTCCCTACACATCAAACGGGGATGATATTTTTTCGCGTCCATCCCATCGTGTGGGGTGTCGTTGAATATGTTTTTTAAAAATATTATGAGTATTCATAGATCATTTTCGGATTTAGGGATCTGTTTGTGAAATATTAAGTTTAAAAGTGGTGGTTAGAGTCCAGTGTCCCCCCCCTTCTACCAGCTAAGAGGACTTTATAAGTTATTGAAAAAAAATGTAGTCGGCGAAGTATAAAGGAACTTTTCGTTCAATTCCTTTGATAGTAACTGAGATGATGTTGTTAGTAGTGTAAAACACGTTATAAATGTTCGTTCATTGACAAGTACGCTTGGTCTTTGGTTGTGTGCAAGGTTATCGTTTTGGATTGAGATAAAACCTCGCCTATCACATTTTTTCACAAATATCAGCGATTTTCAGGTACCATTTTAAAGAATTAGGAGTCACACTGTGAGGATATTTTGGTTTCAAATGAAAGATAATATATTCATCTCCACGTCTACATCATAAAATTCTTATAGCCGCATACAAAATTTTCACATAAATACGTTTTAACCATCACAATAATTGCAAAAGATTAAAAAAACGGGATTTTTATTTACCCATTTTAAAATATATATATTAATAGGAAATAATTACCCATTATAGCTAAATACACTGAACTAAGGAAAATAAATATACAAAAAAATGTTGCTTATTTAGTCCCCTGTACGAATAGCTAAATATTTTATATAAAAATAAATAATATTTCCATTTATAACAAAAATAAGAAACGCTCTCAAATTTCTTCATACATTTTCGCCCTATCAAGAACGCGGCGAGCGTCGTAACCGCCACTGTACAAGGCGCGCTGATATTGAATGTTATTTAAATGTCCTTAACGTCGATATTCGTACTGACCTGCTAATTTTTCTAATAATTTTTGTGATAGCGTAGTTAAGGGGGGCTCCCATACAACAAACGTAATTTTTTGGCCATTTTTGCTCGTTATCCATAAAGGCAACACGTAGGCACTTAAGTTTTTTACAAAATCCTCAAATATATAGTGTACTTTAATAATTGATAATAAAAGTAAATTAAATTTAAAAAATAAGGGCTGCTCTCATACAAAAACACTATTTTTAAACTATTTTTTCTCTATAACGGTACGGAACCTTTCGTGCGCGAGTCTCACTTGCACTTGGCCGATTATTAAGTTATTTAGGGTGGGTTGTACCAACCTACCTTAACTATAACTGTTTAACTTTAACTATAACTACAGTGCAAACTGTCAAAACTTTGGTTAAAGACGCCATATTTAACGATAACCATAACCACTCAAACTTACTATATCGACATTTTTCGTGAAAATTTACAATGGATCACAGTGTTATAACAAATATTTTTCCCGTCGATTTTTACGGATAATTCATATTTTATACTGTAACTGTAGCTTTAACAAAAAAATAAACGCAACAGACATATTCTGTCAAATTCCGTGGTCAAAGTTAAGGTTAAAGTTAAGTTAGCCTTAACTATAACCATAACTTTAACTTTAACTACGCCTTTGGTGCAACCCGCCCTTAACGACGTAATCGATTAGGCGCAAGGGTTACAAAGACACCTAATTATAGATGTCGCTATGCGACACAAACTCCTAAATAGTTGGAGATTACGAAAAGGTAACCAAGACGTTTTCCGATTAACTAATTATAGTTTTCAGATAGAATAAGAAACAGACTATTAAGAGCTCACCTGACTCTAAAAATCAAACATCGTCCTTCTCTCTTCACACTCACGCCAGTCTTTCATATGCCAGGTGAAAAAGGACGGCGCGGAATCATCGCCGAGTTAGTTTTACTTGAATAAAAGACGAACTATAATGATTATGAAAAAAGTGTTTTGAGCAAATTTAGGTTTTATCAATACATTTTTAGATATTAAAAAATATTAAAGAAAAGACAGCAAACTTCGAAGATCCAAGCAAAAATGTGTCTAAAACAAGGTTTTTTGTAAAAAAGAAACTATCGAGTATTTTTTGAGTAATCGTGTTTTCGTCTTGAACATTTAATTTTTATGAACTGAAGTTACTTGTGTCAAAAAATCAGTTTTCTAGACCTTACAGATTTTGAGATCTATGTTAAAGTATGTAGTCAAGTTAGGGTTATAATAGGCTTATATAGCTTGAGGGTCGAGCGCGTGGAGTCCCGCCACAAAGTGAATTTTAATTCCTTTGTGGTGAGAGTCCCGACGCACCATCTACCGACCTTCGAGAAGGAGTTCTGGCAGATCGGAGTCGTCTACAGGAGGTTCCGAGGACGACTTCCGAACACGTCGTAGACAATACGTGTTTAGTGTTTTAGTGTTAGTGTTAGTTTTTAGTATAATTGTATGTACTTATGTTAGTCTATAAGGTATTTATAATATGGGCCAAGATGCCTGAGTTAAATAAATAAATAAAAAAAATAAAAATCAATAAATAAATATGGGCTCTTAAGTCTGTTTCTTTACAAGAATTCAATTTAACAGAATGCAGTGCGAGTGTTTTTCACATAGCTCCTGGACTAGAAAGGTCAATGACCGCTGGTGCCATCTTAAATTATGAGTCCCAGGCCCCAGCTGAAAATACTTTTTGTTTAATAAAATTGCTAGCGGTTTAGTTTTTTATTTTTAATGCTCACCCCGGTACTATTACCTATTCTGTGACCCAGGGCAGGAAATGTAAATTTTCTTGAAAAGGTTTCACAGCTTGTTATAATATTACTCATAGTAATTATTTTAGTCCAAAGAGCTATTCAAACCATAGAAATTTTAACCTTAGAGTGGAAGGTGAAATTGTTAAAAAAAAATGAAAGCAATTTTCATGATGGAATCTCTGTAGTCATAAGTAGACTAATTTTTACATTTGGTTCTGAAGGTTCTGAAGCTTATTAAAATATATTCGCTTGATTGCACCAGCAAAATATTAGCAAAATTTCAAAATATTTAGGCACAGCACTGACATAATATGTAAATACCAATAAATAATTTATTAAATACTTAATTGTTTAACTTAACATAGAATATATTGATCTGTCCTGAGAAATAAAAATATAATATTAATAGGGGCTGTTTCATCACTTCCTGATAAGTGTCGGATAGGCTATCCACAACTTAAAACTTGCCAGATAGAGTATAGAGCATCTATCAGATAAGATGTGGATAGCCTATCCGGCACTCATCATAAACTGGTGAAACAGGCCCATGAAAAAATAACACCGCGGTCCGCGACTCCAATGCATTTTCCAGTCCTCGCAAGTCACAGCTATTTCCAAAACTACACAACGTACCGAAAATAAAGTGGTTTTAGTGAAATACTTAGTTAATTCTTACACACCTAGCCAATTCCATTTAAAGTATATTTTTTTTTAGTTTGGTATGTTCCAGAAATTGAAAACTTACTGAAATTACTCAGTTATCCATTCTCTACAAACAAAAAATAAGTAAATAATAAAAAGTTGGCTAGCCTCGTAACATACATTTTATTATAATTAGGTAGGTACCTATTCCTCGTTATTTCTGTATGTTTTTCCATTTTCGCCTCGACAGCGTACTTGAAGTCGACAGCAATATAAATAATTGAAAAGAAGGACACGTCGCTTACAATATTGTTTAGCTACCGTCTACGTCACCTACGTCACGGCAGCGAGTGTACGTCCGCTACGAATATTTCCAGTGTAACGCGCGCGTGCGATACAACTCCTTGGCCCGCAAAAATGATTGTAAAGAAATAAAAAAACAAAGTCACCGAAATTCGACATTTTTAAATTTAAAAATATAGTTTTTCTACTAAACTGACGCTGAGGAAATAAAAAAAGGTTACAGAAATTCGAAATTTAAAAATATACTTTTTTCTATTGAAGCTGGCTTGTTCTGGTACCTTGTTTTTTTAAGTGTTAAAGTAATATCGCAGATGGCGGCAACAAAGTTTAGTACAGAGCCAGGATTACTTATCCTAAGTGTTGCAGCACTCATTATGTTTAGTGGTAAGGTTTCACAACACGTAATTATATTATACTGGAACATTTTCTAAGCACCCAACTTCTTAGTGCTTAAGCTAGCTTTTACAGTTGTATAATATAACAAATAGAAAAAGAAACTTTGCGGAATTAAGTCATATTTTGTATTATGTAGAGCCTAGACGTAGAATTTTTGAAAATATTTTAATCTCTATTTGTAATTTTTAAAGTCTCCATAAAAATTGTGAGTAAACATAACAGTTAACAAACAAGAAATTATAAGAAACTTTATATGTGACTTATTCCTGTTTCTCTTTGTTATGACTAGACATCGATTGATGCTCGATCAAAGTGCCGATATATGCATGCATATATGCGCGAAAAATGGCCGAAATATTCACAAAATATGCACAATCAAGTCATTTTTATTAAAATTTATTATTTTTTGAAGATTATTCCGGTGGTGCCGTTAATAAAAGCGCCAATTTATATAATTTCATCAAATCCAGGATTTTTCATTTCATATACAGCACCAATAATAATGATTTTCTACCAACATTTTCTTGTTTATATTTTTGCAATCTTCATCAAGCCCCATTACGGTCACCGGTGACCGAGACACAATAGAAATTCTATTGTGTCTCGTTTTTCCACGATCGACGGGTTGGACCAACCGGTCCAAGTTTATGAAATCGTTATCTACTTTATTTAATTTTTTTAACTTACGTTGCCAACTACAAAGAAAAATTTTGTTTCTAGGAAGATATTGTACTTACCATTTGTATTTTGTACCCTATCGGGTGTATTGCATACAGCATACTTTAAATAGGGATGGGGCCACATATTTGAAGTGTTTTGATCATCATACCTCTGCATGTTTTTTGGCCTCGGTGTGTATCATGATAGCTAGTTTGGAGACTACGAGGGCATAAAACTACCGAAATATGCACTATCAACGAAAAATTGCCAAAATAACCACTAACGCCTAAAAAGTGCCAATATATTATTATGCATTTGCATATGCAAATGCATAATAATATATTGGTATCATATATAAGTCGGTAATTCTTTAAGAGTTTTAAGTTTTTAGGGTCCCGTAACCAAAGGGTAAGATCCTATTACTGGGACTTCGATGTCTGTCCGTCTGTCTGACTTGTATGTCTGTATCCAGGGTGTAACTCAAGAACGGTAAAAGCTATAAAGTTGCCGCTAAAACAACAAATACTGAAAACAGAAAAAAATTAATAATTATAGGGGCTCCCATACAACA
This sequence comes from Aricia agestis, assembly GCF_905147365.1. NCBI lineage: Eukaryota > Metazoa > Arthropoda > Insecta > Lepidoptera > Lycaenidae > Aricia > Aricia agestis. Next base: position 69,618 of record NC_056423.1, read on the forward strand.
AACTTATTTTTTTGGCTTTTTGCTCGATATCAATACTTACTTAATGGAAACATGTAGGCACTTGAAATTTTCACAATGGCCTTAAATACCTGCCAATGTGAACCTTAATATGGAGTTAATTATAATATTTAAGTAAAATAAAAATTTCCATAAAAAACACAATTTTTAAGCCCATTTTTACGGAACCCTTCGTGCGCGAGTCCGACTCGCACTTGGCCGACTTTTTAATAACATTTCATATGAATCCTACTTTAATTGACCACTTTACTTCATGTTATCTTTAGATAGGTTTTAACTCTTCGAAAGCAGAATATGCCAAGTTAATTTTTGGGACTTCTACTATTAAATGAGGCTCAAATTTAAAAATTATTTTAGACTAAGTAGTAAGTACATGACGGCCGCAACTCCGTTTCGCCAAAATTCGTTTATTGCTCGGAACTCGGAAACATAATATTATGTAAGGGACATTTTTGAATGTTCCTTACGTATACAGTGTGTAACAAAAATAAGTGATAATACTTAAGGGTGTGTACGTGTTCCTTGTAGAGAGTTCACTGTGAAAGTTGCAGCGCTGAAAGACGAAATTTTTTTTTCACTTTTGTATGGGCAAGGGCCCGAGCGTCACGAGTTTCCCCATACAAATGTGAAAAAAATTTTTGGTCTTTTGGCGCTGCTACTTTTACAGTAAACTCTCTACAAGGAACACGTACACACCCTAAAGTATTATCACTTATTTTTGTTACACCCTGTATACAAAAATGACAAAAAACCTCTTTAACCAAAAAGCTTATTTATAATATTACGTAGTTTTAGGAAAGTGGCGTTCATTGAGATTTGAGAGAGGCCTATGTCCAGCAGTGGACGATAATAATTAATTCATTGGCCTTTTTTTTATTGTTCATTTTTATCAGATTTAATAACGATTCTGTCACAGCGGTTAAATTAGTATTAAATTCCTCTATGATAAGTATACAGTAGATATGCGACGAAAAAATCTTACGTGTGAGTCATCGCTCGCTTGTGAGTCCCTAGATATTAGCTTCATGGTCCCTAGTGATCTGGCCCCCGAAAGGGGTACTTACAGTTCAATACCTACACCTACACGCTACACGCGCGAGTGGGACAGGCCTGACCACAGAAATAAATCAAGATTGAATGTGAAAAAAAAAATTACACCTTTGCAGTGGTATGGCGGCCATTGGGACCTGTCGGAAAAGTATGGCAAGGTGATTTTCGTGAATGGCTACTCGACGATGATTAGCTATGCAAAAATTAGCCTGGTACAAATGGTTCAATTTTTTTATTAAAATTAACGTATTCGCGTCGGTATGGCGGGCTGTAAGCCGCACCCGACAAGTATGGTATTACGCTTTCGCCTACTTATTTTTTTCGACTATCTGAAAATACAAGCATTTTTTTGGAACAAATCGTTCGACACTCGTTATTTATCCGACACGTGCGATTAACTCCCATACGTTTGGGCTGCCAGTGCGAGCGCTATGACCATCATTTTCCTTTTTGCCTTTACGTAATTATACCCCTGTATAACCGCCATACAAATGACCAAGAATTTTGTGTCAGTATCTCCAGGCCTACCACCATTCACACAGAAGTCAGTTAAAGTCATTGCAATCGTATTGAAATATTTACTTTTCAATGAATAAACGTATGCATTCTATCAACAAGGTTTCGCGGATCTCGAGATTCAGCCTGGTGACAGACAGACGGACAAACAGTCAAGTCTTAGTAATAGAGTCACATAACCCATTTTAACCCTTTTAGAACAGCTTTCTGAAACGAATTAGAGGTATTCACCAAATTTCCACAGTATAGCAATATGACATATCCCTACAGTAGTGAAACGAATGTACTTGCGCAGAGCAACAGAGGGGTACCCGCGGGGAAGCGGGCGGCGCGGGCCCGCGTACACAAACTCGCGGAGTCTGTATACCTGTGCCCACAGGGGTGACGTTGGCGCGTTGTCTACGAATTTTGTGTTGTAAAACCATAACTTATCTAATAAACAATAGGATATTATAAAAAATGTTCAGTGTACGGATGTAAATCTGATTCAAAAAACAAAAAGGATTTAAATTTTCATAAATATCGGCTCACAGTTTACACTAATATTGTGTTGGCCTTGGCGGCATTTTTGTTTACGTTGTAAGAAGTGTAACAAGGAGAGAAACAATATAGAATAAATAAAAAATCTGTCAAATACCCTGTTACATACTAATTAGTACCTACCTAGCTAGGTACACACACCAAGTGTAACATTTTGTCCTTTGGACTGCCCTTACCGCGCACGTAATAAGAGTTTTGAACAGGGATGTTAGACGGCCACTTGGAAATCCTTGTATCGAGCTGGCTGAAAACTGGTATCGGAGACAGAAAACTGGTACGAGTACGCCTGTGCTCCGCTCCGGCGCTGCGAACACTGATGACATCCTGTGTCGGAAGTCGCATCCCAGTGAAAAAAATTAATATTTTAATTTCGTATACCTACTGTTAATAGAGGGCAGTAATCATCGAACGCACGGAAGAAATATATTTTTTTTTTATATTATACTGCATAATTCGGGTATAAAATGTAAAATGTATTGAAAAAAATAGATAAATGATTTATAACGAAGATTTTTATAAGAAACGAGGGTTCGTATGCTTAACCAATGGAAAAGAAGTCCGAAGTCCGAACACACAAGACAACTGTTTATCGAGACTGCTTGCTATAAAAAAGTGTTATATAAAGTATAATCTGATTGGAATGTTTTTTTACATGCATCTTTGAAATTTGCCGGTTATTCTATATGGTCAGTGTATTTTGGTCGGTCAAGGGCCAATCTTGGTATTTTTGCGTACAAGGACCGAGAAGTCTTGGTACATGGTACGTGGAACCAAAACCTGGTATGTGTACCAAGAAATTGGTACGTCTGACATTCCTGGTTTTGAAGTGCTTCTCTTACACCTGACGTGTGATTAATGATTGGATATTTTATATATTCGAAATTTCGAATGCGTCTTCATTATTAATCCTTCGATCGTGATTCGTGGATCCTTGGAAATATATTGTTATTCTATTGTGTCTCGCTCACCGGTGAGCTTATGAGGCTTGATGGGTTAATTAAATTTTTAAATAAAGAATTAAAATCATCTAAAAATAAAGTTTCACGTAAATACGAGTATCTGGCAGTACGACATAATAATATGTAAATAATAAATATAACACGCTAATTAAACAGATTAAATGATAACATTTGCATTTCAAGCACAATATTTTATTTTTATTTTATTTCCCGTTTCGTGGCAACCCTGGCATATCTGTTCGGTACCTGTCATCGGTGGCGGCATCGTGCGACATCAAAGGCGTTTCGTTACTGTCGGGACTAATATTGCTATACTGTGAAATTTCTGATATATTTTTGAACATGACTTAATATTTTTTATAACCGTTAGGGTGGGTTGCACCAGAGGCGTGGTTAAAGTTAAAGTTATGGTTATAGTTAAGGCTAAATTCAACTTTAACTTTAACTTTGACCGGAGAAATAGACAGATGACAGCTGGTCCAACAAGGTTATAAATGAACGTGGGCGGGGGCGCTGCAGCTGGTAAAGGAGAACTGTCAAAAATGGCGTTTTTATATTATGATGACAGCGTTAGTTCCTTTCTTCGCCACGTGCATTTAAAACCTTGTCGAGCTCTATGGTTATGGTTAAATATGGCGTCTTGATGGCGTCCATTTTTAACTTTATCCAAAGATTTGACATTTTCTACAGTTGTAGTTAAAGTTAGACTGGGTTGCACCAACTAACTTTAACTTTAACCTTAACTATAACCTTAACTATAACCGGAAAAATTGACAGATGTCGTATGAGAATATGGGGTGTTTGGACGCCATATTTAACTTTAACTTTACCCACGCCTCTGGTGCAACCCAGTCTTAGTTGGTGCAACCCAACCTTAATGTCTACGTCAACCAATCAAAACCGATATTGAAACGATAAGCTTTCTACAACGTTAATAAAGTTATATTGTAAAATCGACGGGACTCGAAAGTCTAGTTTGTTAAAAATGTATGCGTTCTATTGGACATCGCCTTCGGAGCAGCTGACTCTTCACATATTTAATATTCTGGAGTGGTTTCATCGCAATTTTCGTTATTATATTAAATTTTATATTATTAGTATAGCGTTTGTTTAGCTTCGATACCGTTGGCGTTGGACGTGAATGGAATAAGATTGTATTAAATTCCTTCAATTTTAAAGACGCGACAAATCATAATCCATATTCCAATTTATCATACCTTCTAATATTATAAATGCCAAAGTCTGTTTGTCAGTCCCGCTGAACCGATTTTGCTGAAATTTGGTACGGGGATACTTTGGAAAAGAGGATACTTTTCATCCCGGAAAAATGTACAGTTCCCTCGCGATAAATGAATATCGCGACGTCATAATCGAGTAGCAGTTTGTATGGAGTATTTCGTGCATTTTTATGAGATTTTTGAATTGTTATATCTAGGAAACCTTTTAAGCTAACACAGAAATTCTTTTACCGATTCTGTTTCGGAAAAGTCATTTAATTACTATCAAGAAAAAAAATAGTCATAACTCATCACTCATCATTAGGGTATGTTATTCGAATATTCGAATATTCGTTTTATTCGAATATTCGACGATTTTATTATTCGAATAATTCGACCACAATTTTTCGAATAATTCGAATAGTACTAATATTTTTCCATACATGCTTATGTATAAAACAAACCTTGAAACTAACAATAATATGTTATAAAAATTAATCTGGCAATGTTTCTAAACACAATTATATCTGATATTACCTTATAATATTACGGTAGGTACTCGATAATCCGACAAACCTTTTGCACGGCCATGTCGGATTAGCGGATTTGTCGGATTATAGAGAACTCCATACATTTCACAGATTAAAATACATGAAAATCACAATGTTTTAATAATAAGGTTTTATCTTAACTACAAACTATTTTCCTAAAGCAAGTTACTTATCAGCAATCTGTAATCGTTACCGTTGCATGCACCCTACGAATAATAAAAACTAAGGAAAAGTAACTCCGTCAAAAAACATGCTCCACAATACTTGTCAAAAAAGTGACGTTGCATGACAGTTCGAAAGGAACCAAATTTAAAACGGTAATAGTATGGGACTTATGTTTCCTTAGTTTTTATTATTCGTAACATGCACCGTCATAAAAAAATACGTACCTTTGTAAAGATTGGGCAAAATAATATTTATGTACCTAAATTAACGCCGCCGGTACCTGATTAGACAGGGGCCGGATTAGCGGAAGTCTACTGTAATTTATTTACTACGGTTATTATAATGTATTAGGGGTATTTAATTTTTTACATATTCTTAACTAAAACCAAATAATTGGTGTATATTTTTTATTTGCAACACCGAAAAGATGCCATGATCACCGTCGTTCAGAACGACATGATCTTGTCGCTTGCCAATTCAGTCTGTACTTTGTTTTTATTAAAGAATCACTATTAATGCATTGTAAAGATAAATTAAAAATTCAACATTTCTAATTTGTGTGCAAAAAAAAATGTTACGTAATACTGATTTCGATACAAATACAATCTTGCTGATTATATTTCAGTAAACATAATACGTAAATATTTTTACTGGCAACACCGGAAAGACGCCACGCTCACGCGCAGTTTCAAATATGCGACGCCATCTTGTCTTTTGTCAGTTGAGTCGCTTCTCGATAACGATGCGCATGTCGCTAGTGAATAGTGATATTAAATAGATATTAAATAAATATGTTTTAGTGTTAAAGTGTTTGTTTCAACTTTTATAAGAGTGGAGTGTAAGGTGAGTACCGATTTTTAATGTATATTGAGCTCTTTTTAAGAAGCGAAAGCCACGTATCCATCATAAATGTTTTAGACGCCTGCCAGGTTATTCAAATTTTTCGCAATAAATGATTTGTTATTAAAATAGGCTAAATAATACAATTCCCTGATACTCTCGTACACTGACTTGCCATTTTTTAAAACTAAAGCTTTCATTAAAGCGCCAAATAAATATTTTTTCCATTTGTATTTTTTTTCAAACACAGGTGTACAAAATATATTTATATAATATATATCGGTTTATAAATATTTTAGTACATATTCATATATCCATAATATTCTCGATTGAACTTAGAAATTTAAAAAATGTAAATTTATTATTTTTTTCAGATAAATATTGACTAGCGCAACATAATGGCGGCTTCAAAAAACGCAGACAAAATCATTTTCGAAAAAAATCCCCGTGGCGTAGTTGAAAAGTCGTCTGTTTGGCAATATTTTCTTCGCTCTACAGATGGATCATATGCGGAATGCCAATTATGTAAAAAAATACTGAAGACCTGTAAATCTACTACTCCCCTTCGTAACCATCTAAAACTAGTTCATTCTATGGACCTTACAAATAAAAAAGAAGTTGAAGCCAGTTCTTCTCAAATAGGTGAAGCTTCATCCAATTTAAATAGTTCTAAAAAACGAAAAATTGGGGACTATTTTGAGCAGAAGGAAGATAATTTGCAGTCTGCCGTATCGAAAATGACTGCATTGGACGGATTACCTTTTCGAGTATTTGCAACGTCTGAAACACTGAGAAATCTTTTCAAAAAAAGTAATTATAATTTACCTGCAACACCTAATGCAATAAAGATGATAGTTATGAAGAAACATGCCCAACTGAAAGAAGAACTAAAAATTGAAATAATTGAAATGAAAAAAAAACAGAAATTTTCGGTCAGCCTTGATGAGTGGACATCTACGAGAAATAAAAGATACATGAATGTCAACATCCATTCACAAAAATTTTGTAACAAGCCCTTTAGAAACTTAGGGCTGTCAAAAATAAACGGTCGGGGCACTGCAATAAACTGTCATAATGTTTTGACAGATAAACTTATTGAATTCGGACTTTCTCTGGAAGAAGACGTTGTGTGCATCGTCACAGATGGTGCCCGAGTTATGCAATCTTTAGGCCAGAGAATTACAGCTCAAAGCCAACTGTGTTTGGCGCATGGAATTCAGTTAGCTGTTTTAGACGTTTTATATAAAGATCAAAACACGGACGATATGGACATAAGTTATACAGCCGAACTTAACGAAAGTGATGATTCGGAAAGTGAGAGCGGTGATGATGGATTTGCACCATTCATAGAAAATACTACTAGACCTCCACTTACAGTTTACAAAGAATTAATATCTAAAGTAAGACAAGTAGTAAAGTACTTTAAATATTCGCCCACTAAAACTGATCATTTAAACTCATATCTGGAAACTGAAGGAAAACAGTTAGGTCTCATATTGGACTGCAAAACGCGTTGGAGTAGCCTGGCAGACATGATATCAAGATTTTTAGCCATAAAAGATGGTGTAATGAAAGCTTTGATCGATTTAAAAAACGATACTACTTTCAACAGCATTGAAATTGATATTTTAAAAGACATTTCAGAAGCTTTAAATATTATAAAAGCTACGGTAAAAGCAATATGTAGCGAAGATGCGAACATGCTGACTGCAGAGACTGCTTTGAAATTTATGATCGACGAACTAAGCGAAAGAAATAATATTATATCTCTCCAGTTAAAAGAGGCTTTAAAAACCAGGATTATTCAACGCAGACAACCTAAAATTGTTGGAACTCTTAAATACCTACATAGCCCCATAAATTTTTATGCAGAAAGTTCATGCGATACCTTCGAAAATCCTTCATTTAGCACCATCTTAAAATTTATAATGGACATTATAAAAACATATTTTCGCCCTGGGGAAATTGAATCGATAGACTCTGATGAAGATGACGTAGTCCTCAGCTTATATCAAGAAGAAAAAAGAAACGAAAAATCATTGCCATTAGAAGACCAATTAAGAAAAAAGATAGATGCATGTTTGTCAACACCATCGACATCAACCAACGTAGATTCTGACGACTTGGAAACTATTTTACGTATCCAAACGGCATTGTTTGATAGAGGGGGGCCAAGAAGTGAATATTTGGATCTAGTATATGACTTATTAATGACTATCCCACCAACAAGCGTAGAAGCCGAGAGGGTTTTTTCGTCCACAGGTTATATTTGCAATAAACTAAGAACGCGGTTAAATGACGATACTTTAGATTGCCTAAGTTTTCTTAGATCTCACTATCAAAGACTGAAAAAACATTAAAAGTATATTATAATATTTCTACTTAATTGTAAGGTCCGATTGTTATTATTGTTTTGATTTTTTTATCAAAAAGTTGTTGATTATGGCTATATTTAAATTGTCAAACAAATTAATACCTATTATGTGATTTCTTGTTGTAAGACTGATTGTTATGCTGTGATGATTTTTATTATTATTTATAAATGTAACGTATTCATATTTTTTTGTTTATTTTAAAGTATTTTTATCTATTATTAGATTACTCGGAAATTGAAGTAAAAAAAAATGAAAACATGTCAAAACTGTTTCGTAAAATATTATAATAAATATTTACAATTTTTTATTTTAAAAAATTTAATGTAACTTTATCTCCATGATCTCAAATTACGACAGATTTTAAAAATTGAGATCTATTTAAATTACTATTTACTTACCTTCATTAAAATGTTATTTAAGCAGCGTATACGTATTACGTAATCAAAATTCTCTGTTTTTATATTATGTAACAATAAATATTATGGTTTTTTAAAACAGAAGGCATAGTTATTCGATGTATAAGTTTACGTAAGTTGTAAAGAATTGAGATAGCAAGAGTTTCTAAATAAAACATAAAAAATATCAACTCAGGATATTGTTTTTTTTAATTACACGAATTTTCGATTCAATTGTTCAAGGTGTGCATGCTTCACATTAACGGTTTGAAACATTATTTCGTCGATTTTAAAAATATTTAGTTTTTACGATTGTTAAACTTTAACTTATAATTATATAACAAACGATTTGTTAAATAAATACTAATTCTTTTTAAATAAAAATGCTAAAACTCAATATGGTTCTTTTATTTATGTGTTAAATACCAATTTTTCATAAAATACGAAATATTCGAATATATTCGAATATATTCGACAATTTTTAGAAATTATTCGAATTATTCGAATAGCAAATTTGTCGAATAATAACATTCCCTACTCATCATGCATATTGTCCAACTTTTAAGTACTTAGGTAGGTACATAATATGATTCGGTCTCAATCGATATAACGATAGTGATTCTAAAATTACGTTTTTACTATCGATTTTACCTTGTTAGGTAAAATCCTAACTTTAGCTACAACTAATCAACGCCTACATTATATACTTCTTTATCTCATAAACGCCTACCTACTCCAATTTTGCTATGCGCTTCTCAATGCCTTCGGAGGGGTTCTACTAGCGACATACGAATCGTTTATAGAAATATAATTATAAAAATGTTTTCAGAAATGGAGTCACCGTAGAAAACAATGCCACTTATTAATTTTTCGTACAGAATCCATGATTATTCATCACTTCTTGCAGCTCGCTACAATGCCATTGAAATATAGGTTTATTTCCACCGCATCTGAGTAACTTTCTTGTTCAGAGTGTACATTATTATGCCCCTCGATTTGTGAACTTTCAACGCCTTCTGAATTCTGATACATAATTGCTGTCCAAAGTGTATTCATCACATTTTTCAGCAATAAGTTTCGCTTTTCTATTTCTTTAATCTGTAGTTCCGTCAAAAATTTGACATTAGAGACATATATTTTATGTCAATTGTGAGCTATTCCTATCTCTAGTAGGGCAAAACCAGAGATAGATCAAATATTGGGAATGGCCGTAAAGATTTTAGAGCTCGACAAGGTTTTAATTGAACTTGGCGAAAAAAGGAAATCATACAAAACCGGCCAAGTGGGAGTTGGACTCGCCCATGAAGGGTTCCGCAGCAGCAATAAGGTTTATTTTTATTAATTATAAAATTAAAAGGTATAAAAATATATAAATAAATATAAATAAGTATAAAATTAATTATAAAATTAAAAGGTTTTTAATTCTTAGCTATGCCGATGATATAGTACTGCTGGGCCCATCAGTTGGGTCAGTTAGAAAGCTTTTGTCGTTGTGTGAGACATATGCGGAGGACCATGGGCTCAAGTATAACTCCAAGAAGAGCAAAGTCCTTGTCTTTAAAAGCAGTGGAAATAAAATAGGTCATAACCTGCCAATAAGGTTGAATAATGTTGCATTAGAGTTTGTAAAAACTTTTAGATACTTAGGACATATAGTTGCAGATGATTTGTCAGATGACGATGATATACATATAATATATATGTAGAGCGGGAGCGAAGGGCTCTGGCTGTTCGAGGCAACATGCTGGCACGCAGATTTGCGCGCTGCTCGTGTGAAGTTAAGATAACTCTTTTCAAGGCCTATTGTCAATCCTTTTATTCGAGTAGCTTGTGGTTTCGTCATCGGCGTCGGACAGCCAGTGCCCTTCGTGTACAGTACAATGACATTTTCAGGGTGTTTGCGGCTGCCTCGCTTCTGTAGTGCTTCTTCAATGTTTCGTGAAGCACGTGCGGATGATTTTTATGCGATTATTCGCAAAAAAGTAGCGTCTATGCGTCAGCGCTTACGTGAAAGCAGCAACAGCATCCTGCAAATGATATATGCAAGATTTGACTGTCCCATTCAAGATAAATGGATGAAAATCTTAATGGGACTAAAAATAGGATAGGTTTTGTCATAATTTTAATGTGAACCGTAAAATTTATAACATTTAACGTGATAATTTGTATAATGTTCTGATAATGTTTGGTAACGTATTGACTTAAAAAAATACTATGGATGTTAATCTGAAAATAAAATGATTATTATTATTATTTAATTTTTGCGTCCTTTTTGCGTCACATAAAAGAACATCTTAACATTAAAACTTGAATTCAAAAGAAATAACTTTATCAACTAGAGTATTAATCAATTATTCATTTTTGTAAAATAATTTTGGTTATTTAATGAATTTTATTATTGTATAATATACTTTTTTTAATATTACTATTACGATTTTTTATTTTTTTAATTGCTTATTTTTATTAATTTTTATTTTTGTATCCCCTTTTGCTTTTATTGTTAGATGAATTTTTATATTTTAATTATCGGCTATTTAATGAATTTAATTATTGTATCCCTTTTTACTATTACGATTTTTTATATCTTTTATTTGGTTATTTTATTAATTTTATATTAATACTTTAAGCAAATTGTAATGCATGTTATATTTTATATTTTTAATATATATTTTTAATTGTAAGTAGAGTGGGGGACACACATTTTATCACTTTGGAAGAGTTAATAATTTTTCCATTTTTGTATTAAAATCTTAATGCGGTTCACAGATTACATCTACTTACCGAGTTTCAATAGTATAGCTCTTATAGTTTCGGAGAAGTGGCTGTGACATACGGACAGACAGACAGACAGATAGACATGACGAATCTATAATCTATAGGAGGTGCGGTGACAGCGTAGACGAGTGTTAGGCAGAGTCAATAATTTAACACAATTCACTAAAACTTTCGTTTATTAAACAGTTAATTAGCGAATACAGTTCACACTAAACCACACACCATATTTTAAGAAGGAGAAAGATATAAGGATTAAGTCTATTAATTAATAACTAACGCGGACCAAATATATTAAGATCGCGTAAGAAATAATTGTCGCGGCGAGGCAGCAAGCGACACGGGTTCAACGTACGAAGGTGAATTTCCGACTAAAGTGGCAAGGTGACCGAACGCGGCGTGCTGCGCTCGCACATCTAGCGATAAGAACTCGCTAGGTACTTAAGGGTGAGTGCAGCGCGGCGCGGCGGTCCTGTGACGTAACGTGTTTACTACGAGTATGCAAACGAAGTTTATAAAATATTAATAATTTAAGTAATAGTTAATGTTAATGTTTAGATTTAGTGTTTTTATTATTTTAATCTTATTTTAACGAATGAATGAAATTTAGAACTTTTGTAAATATCTTATTTTTAATTATTGTGTGTATAATGTATATATTTAAACTAATTTTATTAAATAAATATACTTATGTGTGTGTTGTGTATGTATAGGCATATAATGTATTATGCCACAAATCTATATAAGGGTTCTGTTTTTTGCCATTTGGTTACGGAACCCTAAAACGACATTTTTGTCTGCTCTCCTTTACCAGCAAGCGTCCCGTCCACGTTCATTTAAAGCCTTGTAAGTTGTAGCACTTTAGGACCGCTGCCAGATACTGTATTATACTATTCACTTCATTACAGGTGCAGTCGTGACGCAGGGGCGGCAGTGCTACTGGTGCGGGCCGCTGGCGGAGCAGGTGCACCGCAGCGCGCGGGCCCCCGCCTGCGACTCCCCCGCCCAGCTCACCACCTGCGACCCCGGCTTGGACTTCTGTGCCGTCGTTGCTACAGCACCACGTGCGTTTGACATTAATAATAATAATCTGTTTCGAACACTTTGTATGTCCATTAAGTGATAGTGAGTTTGTTTTTGCGCCATCATTTCATCTGAGCAAGTATTTGTAGTCAGGGTCCAATATCAAAAATTTTAAAAGTCCATTTGAATACTTACATATAATGTAATCGCCGTACGTCGTAAATCATTAAAAATCTCTATGTTCCTTAACTAAAAATCTGTAATATAAAAACTCAAATGTTTGTTACAGCCTATATCGAGTCGAGATATTGCGTGAAGAACTATCGAGACGAATGCTATCCGCTGTACTGTAACACGACTAGAGCTTGGAAGATGATCTGTCCGTGCAAAGAAAACCTCTGCAACGGCCCCAACACCGAACGGGAGAAAACAGCGTTTGACACACTCTTGAAACTCGTGGAAAGCAATCGAACGAAACGAATCGCAAAACGCACGGGATCCACGGGACAATTCATCAAATCTAACACGGAGAAGACTAAAATCATCACAAACATCACCGGCATACAGGAGAATATGTTGAATGGGACATTCGAAGAAAGAAATGATCTCACCGAAATAATCTTCTCCAGCGAATCAGCAATGGATGCGGTAGGAAGTCTTGACGATAACCTAGAATCTACTACTGTCAATGACTTAGAAGCTATAACAGATGAACCAGACACAACTGTTGATGATATAAAACTAACTGAAGTAGAATCTGTTCAAGACGAAATTTTACCTGTCGTAACAACGAGTGCACCTGTAGTAACTGACGTACCACAGATGAGCACAAGTATCCAGAAGCCAATGGTTGATAAAATGGATGATGCTCCAAATAGCATGGACGATGCTTCAAACAAAATTGACGATACTTTAAATAAAATTGAAGATACCTTAAATAAAATGGACGATACTTCAAACAAAATGGACGATACTGGAAATAAAATTGATGATTACTCGAATAAAATTGACGATTCTCAAAATAAAATGGACGATTTGTCAAGTAAAATACATAATACTCCAAAACCCAGTGAAGTATTGCCAACGGCAGAGGCTCTACAACAAAATGCTAGTCCGAGTCCAGTAGTCAGTGAAAAGGCAACAGAACCTACTACAACTGTTGAAACCACTACTTTATTAACGACACCCAAAATTGAAAAACCTATAAACCAAACAAAAAAGAATGGAGATATTAAAATAAATTCGAGTATATTTTTGGTCGTTGTAACATTTTTCGTCCAACTTACTGCACTATGAGTGAGACATTTAATTAATTTGAAATTGATCTCTATAAGATTATTATTTAATATTTATAAACCTGCACGTGATATTAGTTTAATGGTTTGAATAAAAGATAACTTACAAATAATACTTTTACTTATATATACCCTTGGGCCTTATAATGACAAGTACATAATATGTATTATAAATCAAAGAAGTCGTATTGTTTGGAAATACGAGCCTTGCTCTCTTTAGGTTCTAAGCTTTTTGACCCCTGTGCAAACGCTTCTGATAAATCAGAATCAAAAGGTTTTTGTGGTTTTCTGTGTTTAGATACAGGTCCATAGTAATCAAAAGTAGAAGGCGGTTCAATTTCCGCTCCTTCATTAAGTAATTTTCTTTTTTCTATCTTCTTCTCAGTAGTACCTTCCTCGTTATCTAATTCATTTTGTATGGGCACAAGTTCCTGTTGTTTAACAAAGTTTTTATAATTTATCTTCTTTGGCTTTTTACTGGTAAAAAAGAGACCTTTTAAATGTTCACCCATTTCATTGTCTACAAATTCATCGAACGTCATACTCGGTTCTTCTATTTTTCTAACGCTTGCCCAAGTTTTCTCCGCTGGCTTATCGCTTTCAGTATTGACTTTTCGGCCGTGCTCATCAAAAACATATTTGGATGCTTTTGAGTGGTGATCATCTTTAACAGGCGCAAACTCGTCAATCCTTTTCGATCTTTGTTGTTCAACATATTCTTCTTGAGTCATTTCACGGAATTTCTTAACTTTATCTTCTACGCCTTCTTTGCCAATGTCCCAATCACGTACGTATGCCTCGCGCAATTTTTGCCTCTCCTTTTCAATTTCTTCTTTTTTCTTTCTCTCTTCCTCTTTGGCTTTAGCATCTGCCTCGTACTTTTGTTGATTCAAGAACTCCAACAAATGTTTTGTGTACTCCTCTTTTTTCTCTGTAAAACAAAAGACAATTAAACGTTATTCAAACTCTGTAAAACATGAAATTACAGTCACTAATGAATTTAATGAGTACCTATTTGTTAGTTTTGGAAAACTATATTTTTGGCAAGTAACGTTACTTCGATTGACTCTTCTAATGCACCAAAGTAGGTTGCATAGAAGTATTTTGTTATTAATTTTATTTAAACTTGATGCACATCAGGGTACTAAGGTAGACTTAATGACTCTTCTGGCCATATATATTACTAGCTATTTGACCGAGCCGACCGATCGGTATTCGATAAAACACGAATAAAATGACATTTTCTAAAAATGATTCCTAGATAGGAGTTTAATCCTTACTAATATTATAAATGCGAAAGTATCTCTGTCTGTCTGTCTGTCTGTCTGTCTGTCTGTCTTGCTTTCACGCCAAAACTACTGAACCGATTGCAATGAAATTTTGTACACAGTTATTCTAGAGTCTGAGAAAGGACATAGGCTACATTTTGATGTGGGAAAATATCTTATTTCCATGAAAATATCGATGAAAATTTATTCGCATTGCGCAGGCCAGCGCTCATCCCGGGGGTCCTGGGTTCGAGTCCCGCAGGCGGAACAAGTTTTCAATGTTCCTGGGTCTTGGATGTGTATTAAAATAATATTTCAAAAATCTTAAATATATTTTATGTATAATATTATAAAAAATCCAGAAATATATCGATGCAATTTAGTTCTAATACGATTCAACAGATGGCGTTTTATTTTATTTTAGTTCTAATACGATTCAACAGATGGTGTTTTATTTTTTACTTAAATATATTTTATGTATCTATACTTCTATACTAATCCATACTAATATTATAAATGCGAAAGTATCTCTGTCTGTATGTCTGTCTGTCTGTCTCACTTTCACGCCAAAAACTAATATTATAAATGCGAAAGTATCTCTGTCTGTCTGTCTCGCTTTCACGCCAAAACTACTGAACCGATTGTAATGAAATTTTGTACACAGATAGTCTAAAGCCTGAGAAAGGACATAGGCTACATTTTGATGAGGGAAAATATCTCATTTCCATGAAAATAACGATAAAATGAATTCCTACTGCTGTTTCAAAATATGAAACCAGATGGCGTTCTAAAATAAAGGAGTACGTGTACCATGTTGGCCTATTATTCCATGCAGAAATATAATTTATCGATGCAATGAACATTTTAGTTCTGATATATGACAACAGATGGCGTTTTATGTTTTACTTCATTGTAATATAGAATTAATCATACTTAATGTTTTTTTTTTATAATTTTTAATACGTTAGAATATTATGTTTAATAATATTATCACTTGGTATAATCTATCTTATCTATTCCTACTGCATTTCCAGATAACGCGGAGTGTACCGTGTTAGCCTATATTTCATTCAGAAATATTCTTCAGTTCTAATATAGGAAAACAGATGGCGTTTTATATTTCACTTTATTGTAACAGAACTAATCATACTTTATTATAATATGTTTTTATTCATAACTAGCTGTTGCCCGCGACTTCGTTCGCGTGGACTTCAGTTTAATAGCGCGCGGTGTCAACAAAATTGGTGTCAAATTAAAAAAAAATTAAAACCCTGGTGAGTGGTAACCCCTTAATAATTATTCAAAATACCCAAAAATAGCTGTGCAGGGTGCACATAATATTTCATTATTTTAAATTAAACTTTATTTATGCCAAATGAGTAGTGAGTTATTAATAAACGTGTATAACAATCGAAAGAATCGAAAAAAATACATTCAGATGGTACCATCTCATATAGAAACACGCTTGAGTAGCGCTATCTAGCGCGATGTAGGGTCTCTTAGCGCCATCTCATTATGAATTTTTGAAATTTTCGATCGCGGAAAAACGAGACACAATAATAGCTTATCTATTGTTATCGCGGCCGGATGTGGCCGCTTGGGGCTTCATGAATTAAATAAATGTACGCATAAACAACCCCTTTTTTCAGTTAAAAAGTCTATGTCCTATGTCCTTTCTCAGGCTTTGGACTATCTGTGTACAAAATTTCATTACAATCGGTTCAGTAGTTTTGGCGTGAAAGCGAGACTGACAGACAGACAGAGATACTTTCTATATACTATCCCTTGGTATATTTTGACCCTGGTTATAACGAAATTTTGTCAAAGGTTTTATGAAGCTTTGAAATGGACACCAACTTTGTTTATTTAAATTTTAAAGTTGGTGTCCAATTTTCATTGTTTTAAATTTCATGTAAGTATATATAGGTATCATTGTTTTAATTTTAAAACAAACAATTTAGCGTGCCGCGGGATTACCTTCGCTTTTACGCGAAAGCTACCAAACCGAAAATGTTTGGTCTGCGAGTTACGACTTGCGACCTCCTCCGTGGACCGTGAGTAATTTGTATTCTGTGGTTGCGAGTTGCGACTCGCCGGCCGCCGCGCCGCGTGCTTTAGGTGGGGGAAACATGTCCAAGTGTGTCTACCCGAACGGGCAGACACGTGAGGGCAGACTATTGTGACACACGTATGCGAAATTGAATTTTTTCCGATAGAAATTCATTGGTATTTGCTTCAAATTGATTACAAAATTTTTCGTTTTTGGTTTTCTTTAGTTAGGTCATCGCATTGTATTTTATTCGTCATTATTATATTTTGTTGGTACATTTATACTATAATTTCTTCGTTTTGTTTCTTTAATTGTTACTAGCTGTTGCCCGCGACTTCGTCCGCGTGGACTTCAGTTTATAGCGCGTGATGTCAACAAAATTGGTGTCAAAAGCTTTTATAAAAAAACCCTGGTACCCCTTAAATCAATACAGCTGTGCAGTGTGCACACGATAAGTATTTCATTTTTTTATATTAAACTTTATATTTTATGCCAAATTTTAAAGCTTATTTAGCCCTCCAATTACACAACTTTACCCATAAACTATTTATCATTGATAGATTTAAGGTTACGTCACTGCACAGATAAAGTACTGACTTATTTAATACCGTAGAATAGATATAACAATCGAAAAAAATCGAAACTTAAATGTAAGATGATACCACGTCTTATAGAAAGACTTTTGAGCAAGCGTCAGCGCGATGTAGAAGACGCACGGCGCCATCTATTATGAATTGTTGGAACTAACTTAATTTGAACAAATTTACGCATTTTAACCCCCTTACAACCCTTTTTTCCAGTAAAAAAGTAGCCTATGTCCTTTCTCAGGCTTTAGACTATCTGTATACAAAATTTCATTACAATCGGTTCGCGTTTGGCGTGAAAGCGAGACTGACAGACAGACATACAGAGATACTTTTGGCGTTTGGCGTGAAAGCGAGACTGACAGGCAGACAGACAGACAGAGATACTTTCGCATTTATAATATTAGTATAGATTATGTGCACACTGCACAGCTGTTTTTGGGTATTTTGATTAAGGGCCGCGCTACACCGGAATGGCAGCGGCGAGGCGAGCACTTTCAGCGCTGCCATTCCGGTGTAGCGCGGCCCTAAGAGGGGTACCACTTACCAGGGTTTTAAAAAGTTTTTAAAGACACACATTTTGTTGACACCGCGCGCTATAAACTAAAGTCCACGCGGACGAAGTCGCGGGCAACAGCTAGTTAGATACATATTTATATTTAATATAATTTATAAGACATGCAAACAATTTTATTGGGTTCTTGTTACCCCAACAAGAACCCAGATCCAATCCACCCCTTTTCATAGTTGTATAAAGGATATTAACATGCCTAAAATAGAACACTTAATATTTTCTGTTATTTTACTATCATGCACTTATGTTCAAATTAAGAGTTCATTTATGTTATCCCCGACTTGTAAAGTGCATACTAATATTAATATCTATATTGCAAAAATGTTGTTGGTACATACAAAGGTCTTATCAACTACATATGGTTCCAACATGTATAATTATGATAATAACTCGAATCTATAAGCCGGCCCCCATTAGATCAATCGTATTGTCGTATATCGTATCAATCGTAACGCTTCAATTTTATTGAACATTTTATTTGATAATAATCAGATTGAAGGCGCGCGATGTTCAATATCAACCCTAGTCTGTCAATAATATTACGCAATATGTGATAATGCACAATAAAACAGCTCGTCTAGGAGCCCGCTAAGAAACGCAAGAACTTACTGTTTAACTGGAAACTAAATGTATAAAAAAACTAAAGATAAAAACCACGTCTTGATGCAAACCGATATATTCTCGTAATAATTCACAATTTTTCTGACAACATCAAAATATCTTACAAAGTCAAATATAGATTTTTAAACATAACCAGCCAGAGTTATACATAGCCCCCCCCAAAGACGACAGTCTTTAACTATAATATAAGAAAAGGATAGCACTCTAAGATAAATAGCAACTAAAGATAATATACTCGTAACAATAAACTTAACATAACATTTCCCACAGGTGAAAATGATGACATAAATATTAAAATATAGTAATTAAGTGGACTGTATCTCAATCAAAATATGGTCGCTTACTTCTTATCATAAGTTTAACAACATAATATACATTAACAAGACTTATAACAGTAGCATAACAATAAAAAAAATTAACTTTAAACATATTGAAATTACAAAAAAATAAAACAATTAGACTCACAATCAGACATAGTACAACCAATTACTAGTTATCATATCTATACTAATATTATAATTCTGCAGAGTTTGTTATAATATATAGGTTTATATATAGTGAGAACAAAATTTATTATAATATTTCGATGAAATAATTTATATTATTCAACAGTTGGTAATACACAAATTTTTGATACCGATCGCTTTAAACACACGTATCCTTACATTTCACTGTTCCCATCCGCGTAACCTTGTCCAACCTGGTATGTTTCTTAACGATGTCCCATTATCACTATACAAGTCACTGCAATGCCCTCTTCTAGCAACAAACCTCCTAAAATCCATCAAACAAACCTTTAGATGACAAGTCACTAGCCGCTTCAAGATGGACAGCCCTGGTAGACATACATACAAAAAGACAAATATATACCCCTTAGTTCCTCGACTTCTGTTGTCCGTCGTTGAATTAGTCCAACGTGGTAGCCGAAACTCCGCTAGCCTTTCTTGATCATAACGATAGATAAACCATTCTTCGAGAAGCTCTTTCGGTAAGTACTCATCCCAACCAATACCTGATATCCACAGTTTCTGAATAAACATTTTTGCTCTAATTATACTTGGTGCTATCCCTCCTAACGGATCATAATATAATCTAGCTATATCCGCGACAACATTTCTTTTAGTTATACATTGTCCATCCAGTGATCTCAATGGCAACTTAGTACGTATTCATATTCGTCCTGCTGGCGATTCCAGGTAAGTCTTAGCATTTTATTAATCTCAGATTGTTCCTCTAGCTTAACGTTTTCTACATTCCTTTCCTTTACATTCTTCTGCATATACTCTCTTAATTCTTCACTGTTACTATTCCATTTTTGTAGCACGAACCCGCCCTCTTTCATTATACTATTCATTTCCTTGTATATTTGCTTAGCTTCATTTATATTTTGACAACCTGACATCAAAATATTATCATTCAAAATATTATCATCCATGTAAAGGTCATTAATTGTTACTCTTTCGGCCGCTAGTAGATATTTACCACCTTCGTCTGTTGCTAATAGCATCAATGTCTTAATAAATTCTGTATTTAAATAAGAATCTTCCTCTAAACAACGTTCCAATAAAACAAATCTTTTAAGTGCTATATTCCGCGATTGGCTGTAAAGGCAATTCTGTATATTGTCAGTCTTAAAGGATTTTTCAACAATGTACCGACCGTTCTCATCGCGACTTGTAGTAGCTGTAAATCTATCTTCACATCGTTGCTCCCCTTCGGATAAAATTGCTTTAGTAAGATTGGGTTCATTTTGTAATTCCCAAAAAGATTGAATAAGCTCATCAACGCAAACATGCATGCTAGTTGAAAAATCTCCTATTGATTGCTTTTTATTGCTCCCAGTTACTATCCAACCGAATATAGTATTTTGTAGGACTAAAGATCCTGAAGGGCCCTTGCATAAACCTTCCTTTAAAATTAATCCATAAACATCCGCTCCTAACAGAAGATCAACTTTATTAGGTTTAAATTTAGTTTGTTATTATTTTTAGCAATATTCCGCGAAAACAACTTCCACCTTTAAGTAAATGAGTGAGTGTACGCATAGACATGCGTACAGCACCTCCCTCCTCCCACACTGCCTATGCGTACACTCGCATGCAAGAACTTGCAAACACCACCACCACACAAGCAATAATGTTGGCAAATCCGTGCAAGGCCCCTCACCACCATGCAGGTTGAAAACCTCGACGCGCGTTTCGCCCCAACACCGGAGCATCCTCAGGATGTGGACTCTACGAACAACGTCCGTTAAGTGAGTGAGTCACTTAACGGACGTTGTTCGTAGAGTCCACATCCTGAGGATGCTCCGGTGTTGGGGCGAAACGCGCGTCGAGGTTTTCAACCTGCATGGTGGTGAGGGGCCTTGCACGGATTTGCCAACATTATTGCTTGTGTGGTGGTGGTGTTTGCAAGTTCTTGCATGCGAGTGTACGCATAGGCAGTGTGGGAGGAGGGAGGTGCTGTACGCATGTCTATGCGTACACTCACTCATTTACTTAAAGGTGGAAGTTGTTTTCGCGGAATATTGCTAAAAATAATAACAAACTAAATTTAAACTATGGATTTCCGCAAAGTAACGCCTGATTCCATTAACTATTTATTAGGTTTGTAAAATTCCGGATCAGCCATATTGACATTATTCAGAACCGGCCATGGTTCAATTATTACTCTCCTAGGTGGCAATAAGCCTGTTAATTTGTCTAAGACAAACGCTTCGACTTTGACTGTACTATCAGCTGAATAAAGATTAAGCTCGGTTTTCGACTTCACTATAACAGATGGAACGCCTCCTACTCCTGATATGTTTTCTTTAACCACTGATCTCTTCAAGCTAAGTAATTGAACAGCTGCCTCTGACACAAATGATATATGTGATGCTGGATCAATCAGAGCCCGTAATTGTAAAATCCTTCCTGTCTTGGACTTCACATTAACGATCGCCGTAGCTAATAATGAATAGTAACTTACGTTATTTTGAGATAAAAAACTATTTGTTGAATGCTCCTCCCTATTATTTAACAGTTGCGATGCAATATTCGTGTTCGGACTATTACTATTACCTGATAGATTCATACGATCATCGTTATTAAAATGCAAGAGTGAATGGTGCTGCTTATTGCAAAATCGACATCGATTTGAACTGAGACATCTTTTTGCAATATGATTATTGGCTAAACAGTTAAAGCACAATTTATTGTCTTGGACAAAGTTACGCTTGTGGGCGATTGACAACCTTACGAATTCTTGACAGCTACTTATTTTGTGATCATTTTGTTTACAAAAGCAACAAGGAATCTTGTAGGAGTGTAAGGAGTGTACTACTTCACCAGGCCTAATTTTACTATTATTTATTTGAAATTTCGGTACATAATTTGGCATATTTGTTTCTAGATATTCAAGTGCGTGGAATCTATATAACAAAAAATCTTTGAATTGGTCTAAAGTAGCTAATCTATTAAATTTGGTAAACTCACTTACCCGTGCCTCCCACAGTTTCCTTGACTCCCTATCGAGTTTCATACTTACTACGTATATAACAATTATGTCCCACGTGCTTGTATCAATACCTAAATTTGTGAGACAGTGCAACATGTTAGTAATATTATCTAATAATTGTTTAACAGCCATAGCTGACTCTGTTGGAAGGTCCTGTTGATTAAAAAAATCTCTAAGTATACAATTGGCTAAGAAATGTTTATTGTTATACCTCCCTTCTAACAAAGTCCAGCACCGGTCGTAATTATCATTAGTAATAGGTAAATGAACTATAAGTTGCGCAGCTTCTCCGATGAGATGGGCCTTCAGGTACTGCAGCTTTTGAACTTTGTCTATTGCCATGTTGTTGTGGATCAGTGATATAAACAAATCCCGGAAGCTGAGCCATTCAGTATAGACACCTGAAAAAATTGGTATACTAATCTGTGGCAACTTTACAAACGAATTGGCCTGTTTAGAATTTCCAGCACAGTCTTCTTCCATGGTTTTATCGCTATATACTGTCGCAAATTCCTGTAATTGGTGTTGTAATTCCGATTTGAATTCCAAAAAAAATTCTTCCATCTCGGAGTAAGTATCGTCCGAAAAATATGCCAATATCTGTTCCTTGCCGCGTACTAATATAATTTGTAAATGATTATCATTAAATTTTTGCCATTTTGTCTCTAGAGCTTGCACTCTTGTTTCTACATACGCTTTTGTAATCCTTTCCTTGGAACATTTTTTGAAGTTTATTTTCAATTTTAAAAGTTGCCCTTTCAATTCTTCCTGAATGCTTAATAATGTATCCATAGGTACTGATAATATTTCTATCCGGTTCGAAGGACCAAATGTTTAACTGGAAACTAAATGTATAAAAAACCTAAAGATAAAAACCACGTCTTGATGCAAACCGATATATTCTCGTAATAATTCACAATTTTTCTGACAACATCAAAATATCTTACAAAGTCAAATATAGATTTTTAAACATAACCAGCCAGAGTTATACACTTACCTTCCGGGTCTTCAGGAGGCAAGCCAGCTCTAGCCCGTTGTCTCGCTCTGGCCGCCGCCACTCGCGCCGCGACCAACTCTTCCCGCTTCCGCCTCGCCTCCAAAGCTTGCTCCTGCGCCTGCACCGTCTCTTTCCTTTGTCGCAGCAACTCCTCCATTTGTCTCTTTCTTTCATCCTCGTCGGTGCTGAAGGAATAGTAGCCGACGCCGTGAACTCTGGCCTCTGAAAGGTAAGTTCATTTAATTAAAGATAAGTAAGCTATTACAAGTGTGAGAGGAGGGTTTTAAGGGCTCCCACAAATTACTGGGATTTCGCATCGCATCGCACATATTATCTGCGACAAAATCCATACTAATATTATAAATGCGAAAGTATCTCTGTCTGTCTGTCTGTCTGTCTCGCTTTCACGCCAAAACTACTGAACCGATTGCAATGAAATTTTGTACACAGTTATTCTAGAGTCTGAGAAAGGACATAGGTTACATTTTGATATGGGAAAATATCTTATTTCCATGAAAATATCGATGAAAATTAATTCGCATTGCGCGTGGCCAGCGCTCATCCCGGGGGTCCTGGGTTCGAGTCCCGCAGGCGGAACAAAAAGTTTTCAATGTTCCTGGGTCTTGGATGTGTATTAAAATAATATTTTAAAAATCTTAAATATATTTTATGTATAATATTATAAAAAATCCAGAAATATATCGATGAAATGAACATTTTAGTTCTAATACGATTCAACAGATGGCGTTTTATTTTTTACTTCATTGTAACATAGAACTAATAATACTTATTAGTTATTATGTTTTTGTTTATAGTTTTTAATACGTTAGAATATTATGTTTAATAATATTATCACTTGGTATAATAATAATCAATCTATCTTATCTTATAGAACTCCTACTGCATTTCTAATATATGTGACAAGTTGACAACAGAAGGCGCTCTAAAATAAAGGAGTTCGAGTGTACCGTGTTGGCCTATATTCCATCCAGAAAATATTATATCAATACAATCAACATTTTAATTCTAATATATGAAAACAGATGGCGTTTTATTTTTACTTCATTATTGTAACAGAACTAATCATATATCTACTTTATTATATATTGTTTTTATTCATAACTAGCTGTTGCCCGCGACTTCGTCCGCGTGGACTTTAGTTTATAGCGCGCGGTGTCAACAAAATTTGTGTCAAATTTAAAAACTTTTTAAAACCCTGGTAAGTGGTACCCCTCTCAGGGCCGCGCTACACCGGAATGGCAGCGCTGAGAGTGCTCGCCTCGCCGCTGCCTTTCCGGTGTAGCGCGGCCCTTAATTAATCAAAATACCCAAAAATAGCTGTGCAGTGTGCACATAATCTATACTAATATTATAAATGCGAAAGTATCTCTGTCTGTCTGTCTGTCAGTCTCGCTTTCACGCCAAACGCCAAAACTACCGAACCGATTGTAATGAAATTTTGTATACAGATAGTCTTAAGCCTGAGAAAGGACATAGGCTACTTTTTTACTGGAAAAAAGGGGTGTAAGGGGGTGAAAATTCGTAAATTTGTTCAAATTAAGTTAGTTCCAACAATTCATAATAGATGGCGCCGTGCGTCTTCTACATCGCGCTGACGCTTGCTCAAAAGTCTTTCTATAAGAGGTGGTATCATCTTACATTTAAGTTTCGATTTTTTTCGATTGTTATATCTATTCTACGGTATTAAATAACTCAGTACTTTATCGGTGCAGTGACGTAACCTTAAACCTATCAATGATAAATAGTTTATGGGTAAAGTTGTGTAATGGGGGGCTAAATAAGCTTTAAAATTTGGCATAAAATATAAAGTTTAATATAAAAAAATTAAATACTTATTGTGTGCGCACTGCACAGCTGTATTGATTTAAGGGGTACCAGGGTTTTCTTATAAAAGCTTTTTACACCAATTTTGTTAACATCGCGCGCTATAAACTGAAGTCCACGCGGACGAAGTCGCGGGCAACAGCTAGTAATATTATAAAGGCGAAAGTTTGTTTGGATGTATGGATGTATGGATGTGTGGATGTATGGATGTTTGTTACTCTTTCACGAAAAAAACTACTGAACGGATTTAAATGAAACTTTACAATAATATAGCTTATACATCAGAATAACACATAGGCTACAATTTTAACCGACTTTCAAAATGGGGGAGGTGTTATGTTCGTTTTCTTATGTTCAACGATTACTCCGCCGTTTGTAAACCAATTTTCAAAATTTTTCTTTTGGTATATAGGGTATCATGCCAATTTAGTATTATATTCACAAAATTGGTGATCTGATGAAGGATCCATAAGTAATCGAGGGAACTCCGCAAATTTTATAGGGAAACGTGTGGTGACTTCGGTATCGTGAGAAGTATTCTAAGCATATGCTACCAACAAGTAAGATTTTGCACCGAGGTATACCTGGTATACCGTGGTGCGGAAGATGCTGACAGAACTCCTGATTCTTTATAGATACAAGTTTGGGAGTTTCGGCGTTGTTTTAAGAACGGAAAGCATATTATGCTACTATGCAAATTACATTCATCGTCATCATCATCACTACCATATTACACTATGCGTCGTCGATTATGAGCCTATTATGTCTTATTGGTACTTTTCATAGTCTTTTAGATCGAGACTCGAGTTTGTCAAGCGATAATTTAAAAAAATCTAATTATAAACCTGAAAAGTATGTTTGCGCTGACCTCAGGAACTATAGGTCCGATTTAAAAACTTATTTCAGTGTTAGATAGCTTATTTATCGAGTAAGGCTATAGGCTATATTATATTGTTACGTGCTAGGGTTCGAGGATTTGGAGAGAAAGACCTGGTGACTCTCTTGAAGACTTTATTAACACTGCACTAAACACTAAGTCACAACACTTAGCACTAAGTCCAAGCACTAATCACTAGGTCCAATCACTAAGCACTATCACTGTCCTAGGTCGTAGCCAAGTAGTTTCACTGGTTCACTCACTATTGATCACTTGTTGTCACTCCGAAATCGCCTTGATGATAGCTCGAAATGAACTGAACTGCCGCGCCGTCTACCTGCGGCTTTTTATATGGCGAGACGAATTCCAGAAAGTTCCCGATACACGTAAACAAGTAAACAAGTGTCGGAACTTTCTAGGAGGCTCGAGCATGTACCACAATAAACATAAACAACTAAACACGTAAACACGTAAACAAGACACTTCTGGAAAGTTTGAGCACAGTCTATTCGAGTATGTACTAGCGCACCTAACGCCATCTAGTATCGAGTAGGGGATTTATGTGTAGTGTGTCCCCTGATCAGTTTCGCTGGTTTGCCGCTAGATGGCACCACATGTCCGTATACCATGTAACGAAACAATATGTATCTTAGCGTGATAATTCACGCTAAGACTAATATGACCAAAGAAACTCAGGAAAATGTGGGGAAAACGGGGGAAATATTAGAAAGGGTTTATCTCTCGAAATACTGGAGCAATTTTTATGGCAATATTTGGCACAGATATAGAGTAGACCACGTGAAGAGAGTAGGGACAAGAGATATTTTTATAGAAGCCGCGCGGGACATCTAGTTCATAATAAAAATGACATTGCGATACGATGTGATGCGTAATCGCAGTTTTGTGCTGGAGCCCTAAGTCCTTATCACGTAAACCACTAAAGTGATATTGATAACATTTAAGACGTTAAAATAAGATCCAGAAAAGGATTTAATTTATATGGCAAGATGTACGGTTTCAGCGCACCAACTTGTTTTCTGCGAGAATTAGGTTTGTCTATAACATATTTAGAAATAAGAATTCAGATAAAATAAATGTTGTACGGCTACTATTGTAAAATTCCAATTTACCGTCAAACAGCAGATCTTGGTAATGTATATCTCTGTCTTTCGCCAGGAGTTCTCTTTCTTTTTGTTCCCATTTCTCCCGTAGTGACTGAAGATAGTCCGTGGTTGTTTGTACTAGCAGTGTCCTCTCAACCTTCCGTTGTTCTTGGGTCTGCAAATTATCATTCCGAAATAAATATGTAGGTAAAATATTTGCAGACATTATATTATACTAAATTCATGAGATTTTTGGCGGGGTTACAAACGGGGCATTCACACACCTAGTGCCTATTACATCTTATATGTAACAAGCAATTCTTGTATATATATATATATATATATATCGCCCCTGAAACCCTTATTAAACCCTTACCCTATATATATATATATATATATATTTAAATCGCCGACGACTTGTTGCGTCTTTTCAAAGTCGAACCCTATGGCGTCTCCCATTTCCAATGACTTTTTTATTGTTATTCGTGCGAATATAGTTACATTGCTGTCATGTGAATTCTATTGTCGACGAGAAATTTTGTTTACGTACGAAAATTAGATATTCAATTTGAAATAATTCTCGCTGGTTTTTTGCTTCCGTTCTCGATGGAAATCATGTGACACATTGTATATTTTTGTATTCGTTCCATGCATTTAATCGTTTTTCCTACATCCATTTAAATGCATGGATATATTGATACCGTATATTGTACTATATTAATTCCATGCATTCTACTAATTAAATGACTCCTTACTATATTTGAGATTATATCGGTACCGTATATTATTTTTGTATGTACGCCATAAACTGTTGAGTTTGTTGCTTCCTCCTAACCTTATATGTTATATCGATATATACATAGGTACCTATATAATAGATCCCAATAAATTCATTGCGTGATGTGGTCTCTGTCTACCCCAATGAGGGACAGGAGTGACGATATGTATGTATGAATAGAGAATCATCCCTCTTTATGAAGTCGATTAAAATGAAATACTTATTTCTATAACTTGGAGTACATAACAGACATTAAAAACAAGTTATCCCTATATTACATAGATTAATTAAATTTAAAATTATAATTAGGTAAGTCCGCTAGGCTAACTAAAAAATATTAAGGATAATTATGATAGATATGATGTGGGAGCATTTTATTTATGTGAGCGTGTTTCTTCTGAACTTAAGTATGAACACAAAATAAAACAATTGTTTCGGTAGTAGGTATTTTTAAGTTTTATTGTTTAAAATCAAGTAGGTACAATAATAAACCCATAGTCATAATAAT
Source organism: Aricia agestis (assembly GCF_905147365.1). Taxonomy (NCBI): domain Eukaryota; kingdom Metazoa; phylum Arthropoda; class Insecta; order Lepidoptera; family Lycaenidae; genus Aricia; species Aricia agestis. Next base: position 98,037 of record NC_056423.1, read on the forward strand.
CAAAGTGTCGGACAAATCAAATACACCGAAATAGGAACATAAAAGTAATTTAAGAAATTAACAATTTTAAAAACGACCAGTTGAGAGGCTAATTTACTGTGACATTGACTATAGTTAACTTGTGTATGTAAGCAATACTAGTTTTCAATCGTGGCTCTGCCCACGTGACAAGTTGATAAAATTTAACAAATTGAAATTCGTTATTAGCCGTTTAGGCGTTAAAAAAATAAAACAAAAATGCTTAGAAAAATATTAACCTGAAGAATCACATATCAGACATACCTATCAGTACAAAGTCTCAAAAAAAGGCCCTTTAGGCGTCGAAAAGAAAAATAAAAACGTTTAAAAAATTATTAACGTACCTATCAAAAATAAGATAAAACAGTCCAAAATCTCAAAAAATTACACAACTACACAAAAATTACACAACAATATATATACTTTGTTTGTAAATTTAAATTATAGTTATTATCTATAATCGTACCTATTATTTCTGTTTATTTGTTTTGTACAAAAAGAGGACGGTATTTGATTATAATACAAGTTCACAATAATAATAAATTTTTTCGTAAGTAGTTGGTTAACGCGCGCGCGTAAGCAAACACGACGCGACGTTGCGTTCTGTGCTGTGATAGTCATAGTCAATCATGGTTGTCGTGATTGATGTAGATCGTTTCGATCGTTTTTTGTATTGTTTATTGTATCTTCTTCTTCCTAGTCGTATCCTCATGGCTGAGGGACGTGATCATCAAAATTTGCTTTTTGGGATAGGGCTCTCCACTTGTCTCTATTTTTGGCCTGATGAAATGCCTCCTGGAACGTGCAGTCAGCAGCCTTGACAATCGCGTCTGTCCATCGTGTAGCCACTCTGCCTCTGCCCCTTTTCCCCTCTAATTGCCCAGCTAGTATGAGACTCTCAAGATTATTAGGCTCCCAGCGGGCTATGTGGCCAAAAAAGGCAAGTGATCGTTGTAGACAAAGCGTGGACAGGCGGGTGGTAATTTTGAGTTGCTGAAGTATAGACGTGTTGGTCCGGTGTGCGGTCCAAGGGATGCCGAGCATTTTACGCCAGCACCACATTTCAAAAGCGTCAATCTTAGCTCGAGTACGTGCTTTTAGTGTCCATGTCTCGGAGGCATATAAAAATATTGAAAAGATTAGGGAACGCATTAGTGTTATTTTTGTGCTACGATAGATGTTCTTATTCTTCCATATCTTTTCTAAGCGCCCAACCGCAGATTTAGCCATCTGAGCCCGTCGGACAACCTCCCTCTCGCAGTTACCATTGTTGCTAATCAACGATCCCAGGTAGACAAACTCCTCTACGGGTTGGAGATCTTGTAGTAAGGATGTCTTTTGTATTTGGTTCAGCTTATCGACGTACATCAGTTTGGTTTTATTGCGATTGATTTGGAGGCCAAAGTCTCGACTAATCTTTGAGCCGCGCTAGAAGTTCAGCAAGTTTCACTTTGCAAGTACTTATAAGCGTGGTGTCGTCAGCGAACCTTAGGTTGTTGAGAAGGTATCCGTTAATTTTAATACCATCCTCCCAATCTTCCAACACTCGACGCATTATATATTCGCCTACGAGGTTGAACAGCTGTGGAGAGAGGATTTAACCCTGTCTGACACCACGCTCTGTAGCAAACGGCTCTGACAGATCATTGTCTAATCGCACCCTTGATCGACCTTCCAGATAGAGGTTTTGTACCAAAAATATGAGATGATCGGGGACGCTCAACTCTCTCATCACCTCCAGCATTTTGGACCAGACGATGCAGTCAAAGGCCTTAGCGTAATTCACAAAACAGAGTACTATTGGGACATTGAATTCTCTGCTCTTTTCTATCAGCTGACGGATGTTTAGGATTTGTTCTCGGGTACCCCTGCCCTTTACGAATCCCGCCTGCTCTTTGGATATCTGTCTAGTTATATAGTGTGCCAATCTGTTGTTTATAACATGGAGAAGAATCTTACTGGCGTGTGAAATTAGTGAGATGGTCCGATAATTTCCACACTTTTTAGTCGACCCTTTCTTATGTAGTGGTATCACGAGAGATTCTGTCCAATCGTCTGGCCACTGTCCTGTTCTCCATACTTTAAGACATATTGAATGCATTACTCTGATTCCACACTTACCCAAGCTCTTAAGCACTTGTGCCTGTATACCATCTCCACCGCAAGCTTTTGTTTTGAGCTTATTTATAGCTGCTTCTACTTCATGGAGAACGATGTCGGGTTCTTTATCTGTAAAATCTAATCTAGTGTCAGGTTCATCAGCGTCATATTTGTACAGGTCTTGGCAGTAGTTCCTCCATCTTGTCATCACTTGGTTCTTGTCTAAAATCAAGTTACCCTTTTCATCTTCTATGTTCCAAGATTTTGATTTTCGTTCCCGTGTGAGAATTTTTACCTTTTGGAACATGTCTCTTGGATGTAGGGTATCAGAGTGTGTTTGTATATCTCTACATATAGAATTGATATATGCATTCTTGTCATGTCTACAGAGACGCTGTACTAGTGAGTCAAGTTCAGAGTATCGCTGTTGTTCTTCCTTTGAACGAATTCCTCCAGTCTTTAGAGCCTTTCTTTGTGCGATTGCCTCCCAAGTGGTCATCCACTCAGATCTAGGGTGTTTTACTTTCCGTCCATTTGTGATTGTTCTAGTTGTCTCTTCTAATGCGGCCTTAAGCTGATTCCATGATGTATTGGCTGAGTCAAATGGGCAATACGTTTCACTGTCCAGTCGAGTTTGTAGTGTGTCCTCAAAAGCTTTCGCTTCTTGTGTTAGAAGAATATTTTTGGATGGTGGAGGCTTTGAAACTACTTTGAGGCGGACTCTGTATTGAGCTATTAACAGCTGATGGTCGCTGCCACAATCTGCACCCGGAAAAGTCTTTGAGAAAGTTATGCACGACTTCCATCTGCTGCTGATTAATATTAAGTCAATCTGATTTTTATGACCTGTTGGCGATCGCCATGTCCATAAGCGTCTTGGATGTTGTTTATATGTCGTGTTAGTTACGAATAGTCCTTTTTCAATGCAAAACTCTAACAACATCTCACCTCGACTGTTGCGGGCTCCTAAGCCGTATTCCCCAATAACATTCCTTAGGTGTTGATCATTATCAGTGTGCCCTATCTTAGCATTAAAGTCTCCCAGGATGATAGTACATTCCTTCTTTGGTAACGCTTTGCAGGTTAATTCTAGCTCGTGGTAAAATTCCTCCATCTCTTCTTCGGTGGCTGCAGTGGTCGGCGCATAGACCTGTACAAAGTTAATTGGGTGTGGATGGGCTGAAATTTTTAATGATATAATTCTATTGTTGATGGTATTATACCCCAATACCTTGTCTCGTAGCCAGCTAGCAACTATGAAGCCCACACCACTAAAACTATTGTCTTGCCTGTCAGAGTAGATTACCAAATTTCCTTCAGGTGTGATGTGGTATCCGTTATCTTTGACATGGGTCTCACTCAATCCTAGTATAGCCAGATTACAGCGCTCCATCTCCGCTTCAACAACTTCGATTTTTCCTGGCCTTAAAAGTCCACGGACATTCGAGGTTCCTATTGTTATTGCCCTTCCCTTGGGTGTTAGTTTGCTAGAGTAAGATGTTATGTTTCCAACTGCAGCCGGTAGCCAATTTCACACCAGTCGGCCCGGAACCAAGCTGGCGCCGAGCGTTAGTCGGGTCGCATGACATCATATTATCTCTGGTGGCGTTCTTAATCATGGTGGTTTTCTTGGGATTATAGTCGCGGTAGTTTCCCGTTGCTTTCCGCGCTAGACTTTTTGAGGGTATTTAGTCCTCAAGGCCACTACTGCCTAGGAGTCAGGTTATCATATCCGCCGCCTGAGACTCGGCGTTGTTACTCGTTTAGCACCACCCGGGGGACACGTGTAGGTTAGTAAAAGGTAATTCCTACGGACGCGAGTAACCACCGCCCCCGTTTATTGTATCAAGTTTGATTAATTTTAAACATTGATTTGATTTGTAATCTAATTTTAATTGCCTGAAATGTAAAATCAGCGATATGCGATCAGTAGTTGGGAAACGGTCCGGTGGCTTTAACACAGGTTATACTGTAACCTAGCTAAGCTGCCGGTTGCGATCTTAACATTCTAATATAAAAAACCATTGAAAATAAAATAATTTGCATGTTGTAATTGTCTAGATTAAGGTGTTATCGAGCTGAATAAAAGTACATTATTATTATTATAAGTATGCCATCACAGTTACTATAAATCTTGTCAAGGGTGTCGATTTATGAATGAAGAAAGTCACCAAGTCAAGATTTAAAAAAAATCTCAGAACACTGTACAGTGTACAGCCTAGCCCATGACCCGGTAACCACTTGACGTTGAGTTTCGATGCACTTGTTTGGGCTATTTTCTCATTACCGTGGCTTTCTAATAGCGAAAGAATTATTTAAGTTGGTTCAGTAGTCTCGTAACTCGTAAGTTAAATAGTAATAAGCAAACGATTACATATTTCGTCTCTACAATATTAGTAAGTATAGATATTTAAAAATACATTAGTCCCAACCCAATTCGCAGTCTAAACTCAGTCACTGATGGGCTTTTGTTTAAAATATACAATAGGTAAGTACTTATCAAAGAAAATCATATACGTAGGTATGTAGGTAGGGACATAGTAGTTAATACAATCGATCCAAAATACTTTTAGACAGGTAAGTATATAAACAGTTCAACAACAAACAGGACACTGGACGTCAGGATAATGATCGTAAATTGCATATTTATTTGTAAATAAATATGCTGCACCAGAAAAATGAAGATTTATAAAGCGATTTTATGTTCTTTCGTTTCATAGGTAGAACAAACTTATTTGTAATAATATTGATATTATTCTTGGTCGTTGCACCACATTTAAAACATTTTTTTTGTATTACAAAATGGGTCGACGGCCAAGGCCATTTTATTTTGTCTTTAAAATAGTTTTTAAAATCACTTCTTTTAAAAAAAAACGATCTACATCAATCACGACAACCATTGACACGATAATCTAACACTGAAAGAATTTTTCAAATCGGACCAGTAGTTCCTGAGATAAGCGCGTTCAAATAAGCCCTTTCAAATAATTTCCCTCCGTTTTTTCCACATTTTCCTCTATTTCTTCGCTTCTATTATTCTTAGCGTGATAAAATATTGCTTATAGCCTTCCTCGATAAATGGGCTATCTAACACTGAAAGAATTTTTCAAATCGGACTAGTAGTTCCTGAGATTAACGCGTTCAAACAAACAAACAACCTCTCCTGCTTTATAATATTGAAATGTAGATAACATTTTTACTACTTTTCTTACTATTCTACTACTATTTTTCGAAAATGTGTCAAATAACTACCTAATTGTAATATCGACATTGCATCGATTCGATATATTTGTTCCTGTTTTCCTGAAATACAGTTACAGATTTGATCATTATTCTGAATGATCGTCATTATGTTTTTAGGGCTATTCAGGAAAAAGACGTTCAGGAAAATGAGGAATTCTCTAAATTCGTTTATAATTAAGTATTGATATAAAGAAAATTATTAAGAACTTAGAAATGTTGCGGGCCTTTATAACTTGGTATAAAAAAAGTAGTGAAAAACAGACAAATGTTGGCACACATCGAGAAATGTAGATGACGTCTTATTTGAAAATTTTTGTAGAACGTATTTCAAAGAGAGAGAGAGAGCATAAAACGAAGACCTCTATCCACACCAAAGCACTGCGATCAAATAAAGTGAGCCAGCAGATTTTATCGCAAAATAGGTTTCAACCCGTCACGTTGAGTATATCGGCAAGGCATTCAAAACAAACAATGCGCAGGACAATGACGCGAATTTTATGAACATTTTAAAAATATAATTTTTAGTTATTTAATGTAAGTTGATGTGTTATTTGTTGGTATCGGATTCTTCTCTTCTTTATCTTCAAATTAACATTAAATTTTTAATCCTTTCTAGCTCATTTTTTTTATAAATAATAAATTGTAAGCGGCAGTATCGAAACGACACGCAAAAATTTCATAATTTGGTACTTTTTTTTATAATAACTTTTGAAATATTAACTCTACTTTCAAATAGTTTTAGCAGCATTTTTGTAAGTTAATTAGACATTGAAATGTGTAATGTTACATCAAATTTACGAAGGCGTTGTGAACCCAACTTTGAAGACATGAATTTAGTCTCTCTCAAATATTCGCCCCACTACACAATATTTATACCACAAGCGTCATTACGTCCGCGCTGGCCGGCAAAAAATATAAACAAAAACATGTCCTTGCATGTCGCGTGCGAACTCAGCCCCCTCGCCTCTGTCACCCCCGCGTCTCGTCTGGGACGATGTCGTTTTGTGGGACGTAATTAAATCACACATTAGAATTGATAAAAACTTTATTATATACAGGAATCCACATTATCGGCGTGTTATACGTAAACAAAGTATCGAATATACGCCACCGATATACGGCGCACAGCAGCGACCTCCAAAATTCGCGCGCCAAATAGCGGAACTAAGAAATACGCCGAAAAGCACTCCGGTGACAAAACAACGTCCATGCCAATATTTCACCCAGCCATTGTACTAACCTTAACACTACTTCTGGCTGAATTTGAGAGATGGTCAATCTTGCGTCCGTATACAGGATGCAACAAGTCAGTCGGACGCAATATCATCGGTAAAAACTGCACGCACGCAATATCGCAATATCAACTCCGGGGTGGAAATATATATATATATATATATATATATATATATATATATATATATATATATATATATATATATATATATATATATATATATATATATATATATAGGGTAAGGGTTTAATAAGGGTTTCGGGGGCGATAAATCGATCAAGCTAGGATTTTCGTCGAGCAAAGCTCGGTCAAATAGCTAATAGTATGCGTGGGAGAGCCATGCTTTGGCACGAATGGGCCGGCTCGACCGGAGAAATACCACCTCCCCTATTACCCTATTCCCTCTTACAAGGCCGGCAACGCACTTGCAGCTCTTCTGATGCTGCCAGTGTCCATGAGCGATGCTACTTGCTTTCCATTAGGTGACCCGATTGCTCGTTTGCCCCCTTATTTCATTTAAAAAAAAAGAATTATTGAAACAGAGTATACTATCAAACAGTATTTTTGCCTTTTATGTGTTAAGTAGAGTAATAAGCTAATACTTACATTTTTATTTTCCTCAAGGTTCCTCTTAGATAACACCTCTTGAAGTTTTTCATCCCTCTCTTTGTAGTAATCTAGGTCTGATTTTAGGCATTTTCGAGTTCTGCCAAGGAAGTCTGTAAATTCCACCCTGTAATAAAAAGTAACAGTTATAAAGAGTATCTATAGAGTGATATTATAATATATTATACTGGCTGTTGCCCGCGACTTCGTTCGCGTGGACTTCAGTTTATAGCGCGCGGTGTCAATAAAATTGGTGTCAAAAGCTTTTTAAAACCCTGGTACCCCTTAAATCAAATTACCCAAAACAGCCATGCAGTGTGCACATAATATTTTTTATTTAAATTAAACTTTTTTAAAAGTACCAAATTTTAAAGCTTATTTAGCTTTACACAACTTAGCTGCATTACACAACTTTAGCTTTACCCATAAACTATTTAGTAGGTAGGTTTAGTAGTAGTTAGGTCCATACAAAGTTACCCAATGCCCTTTAGCATAAAATATGCTAAATTGGCAACACTGAATCGAAAACCAAATTCATCATGGTACCGCCTCTTATAGAAATACATATGAGCAAGCGATAGCGCGATCTAATGACTCTTGGCGCCATCTGTTATGAGTTTTTGGAACTAACTTAATTTGAACAAATTTACGCATTTTCACCCCCTTACAACCCCTTTTTCCAGTTAAAAAGTAGCCTATGTCCTTTCTCAGGCTTAAGACTATCTGTATACAAAATTTCATAACAATCGGTTCAGTAGTTTTGGCGTGAAAGCGAGACAGACAGACAGACAGACAGACAGAGATACTTTCGCATTTATAATACTAGCTGTTGCCCGCGACTTCGTCCGCGTGGACTTCAGTTTATAGCGCGCGATGTCAACAAAATTGGTGTCAAAAGCTTTTATAAAAAAACCCTGGTACCCCTTAAATCAATACAGCTGTGCAGTGTGCACACAATAAGTATTTAATTTTTTATATTAAACTTTATCAATCGGTTCGGAAGTTTTGGCGTTTGGCGTGAAAGCGAGACTGACAGACAGACAGACAGACAGACAGACAGACAGAGATACTTTCGCATTTATAATATTAGTATAGATTATGTGCACACTGCATAGCTGTTTTTGGGTATTTTGATTAATTAAGGGCCGCGCTACACCGGAATGGAGCTGCCATGCGAGGCGAGCACTTTCAGCGCTGCCATTCCGGTGTAGCGCGGCCCTAGGAGGGGTACCACTTACCGAGGTTTTAAAAAGTTTTTAAATTTGACACAAATTTTGTTGACACCGCGCGCTATAAACTAAAGTCCACGCAGACGATGTCGCGGGCAACAGCTAGTTATGAATAAAAACAATATTATATAGTAAAGTAGGTATGATTAGTTCTGTTACAATAATAAAGTAAAAAATAAAACGCCATCTGTTGAATCGTATTAGAACTAAAATGTTCATTGCATCGATATATTTCTGGATTTTTTATAATATTATACATAAAATATGTTTAAGATTTTTGAAATTTGATTTAATACACATCCAAGACCCAGGAACATTGAAAACTTTTTGTTCCGCCTGCGGGACTCGAACCCAGGACCCCCGGGATGAGCGCTGGCCACGCGCAATGCGAATTCATTTTCATCGATATTTTCATGGAAATAAGATATTTTCCCACATCAAAATGTAGCCTATGTCCTTTCTCAGACTCTAGAATAACTGTATACAAAATTTCATTGCAATCGGTTTAGTAGTTTTGGCGTGAAAGCAAGACAGACAGACAGAGATACTTTCGCATTTATAATATTAGTATGGATTAGTACTTTACATTTATTAGTACTTGTTACGTCACTTCTTATTCATTTCATCGTGGATTCTTGGAAATCTATTGTTCTCGCGGCCACATGTGGCCGCTTGGAAGTTGAAGCAATAATAATTATTCTTTACAAATAAAGCTCTACGATACAGAATGCTATTATATACAGGCGGGTCCACACCAAGCGAGCCGCCACGGGCGAGGCCCGCCGCGCGCAGCATGCGCCGTACCGCTCGCTTGGTGTGTATGTTGCTCGCCCGTTTATTTTGGTTTATCCCGCATAATGGAGCGTTTTTGGTTGAGTCCCTTTGAAATCGTCCTAAATGGGTTTTGCTATTTTTAGGATTCCGTACCCAAAGGGTAAAAACGGGACCCTATTACTAAGACTTCGTTGTCTGTCCGTCTGTCTGTCTATCTGTCTGTCTATCTGTCTGTCTCCAGGCTGTAACTCAGGAACAGCTATAGCTAGATTTCTGAAATATTCACAGATTATGTATATCTGTTGCTGCTATAAAAACAAATACTAAAAATAAAATAAATTTAATATTTAAGGGGGGTTCTCATACAAGAAACATGATTTTTTTAGCCTTTTTAGCTGGTAATCAATAATAGTAACAGCTAGGCACTTGAAATTTTCACAAAAAACTTAATTATATTGTTACTTTAATAATTATTAATAAAATTAAGTAAAAGTAAATATTTAAGGGGGGCTCTCATACAAAAAACACTATTTTTCTTTCTGGCTATACCGGTACAGCACCCTTTGTGGGCAAGTCCGACTCGCACTTGTTAAGGCTAATAAGTAAGTATTTCTGTTAACCCTGATCATAAACTACCACCATACCATTCTTGAATAAAATCTATTCAGTAGCTTTGGATGCACTAACATGACACTCCAAAACTTTTGCATTTACTCACCAATCACTATCATCCAAAATTGTGTGATCTTCCTCAGCTTTTGTCTCCGGTTCAGGTGGATCAGGGGGAGGTTCATTTTGCTTCTTCTGTTTGAAGTTGACAAGGAAACGGCCAGAAAGTTGTGAGTCCCCCGCTCCGTCTGCCAGGTGCTCATACAGCTGTGCCTTCTTCTCTAAAGCCAACCTGAAATATCAATCCACCACATATCAATCACTAGATGAAGCCCGCAGCTCCGTTGCGCCATAATTCATTTATCGCACAGGAACCATATATTATTCCGGGATAAAAAGTATCTTATGTCCTTTCTGAGGACTCAAAGTACACCCATACCAAATTTCAACAAATTGTTTGTGGTTTGGGAGTGAAGAGGTTACAGACAGACAGATACACTTTCGCATTTATAATATTAGTATGGATAAATAAAAATAAAATACAATTGAAATATCTCGCTAATTATAATTCAAGCACCCATAGATATTGTAGATATTATTATTGTTATAGAATCTTAGAAATGTGAAATAAATACTTCACTGTTATTTGCAATATTTGCTTTTTAAAATGAAAGACATATTAATATCAAAAACGACGTTATCTAAAAAACCATCATAAACTTAATAGAATAACAATACTAACTTTGATTTCCTGCAAGCTTCGATTTCATCAGTATCTACAGCTTTCAAATTGTCAAGCAAAGATCTTTTGTTTTTCTCAGTTTCTTTAATTTCTTCACTTTTCTTACTTGATCTGCGCTTGGGCTTAAAATGTTCTATTTTATGCTGAGAGTAGTTTTTCTTTTCTTGTACCTCCTCTTGTTTTTTGAGAAGTTCTGCTTTTAAGCTCAACAGCTGTTAATTTAAAAAGCATTAAGATTATTATTTTTTGAGGTGCGTCATTGAGTCAAATAAAAACAGAAAGAATAAAGTAATACATACAATTGATTTGTTAAATAATATTTTCTTTGGGTTTTCATCACCCATTTTTTCCTTGATGAATTTACTGTACTATTTAATTACTAAATACTTCTTCTTCTTCTTTTTTATTAATTATCTATGATTGAGACATCAGACAGCTGTCAATGTTAGTGTCAGTCATAGATTAAGGTGTCAGTCGTCAGATGACAGATCAGGATCAGACACATGCTTTTTTTTTCTTATTATGGCACTTCGGCTATATAACCATGGCCAGTGTCAAGTATTGTAAATGGCGCGAAAACAGTACCATAAACTACCAGTCATTGGACAGCTAAGGATTTTTTTCAGAAATAGCTGTAAAACATTAAATACTTCACATGAAATAGAAATAGATATTAATATTTGTGTTCTTATATTATCTAGCTTAAGATACGCAAACATAAAATGCGATGGTTTTTCAGTTTACATTGATTTTTTGGTAAAAACTGAATTGTAAGTAAATCACAGTCATGGGACGGAATTACAGTAGTTAGGACACCCAAAACCAGTAGTTGGACAAGCAAAGTTTGATTGAAATGTGGTTAAAATTGGTATTGTAGTACGAAACATTATAAAGAATTGTTGTTTTTACATATATTTTTATTATTTATTGCAAAATAAGGTATTTTAATTAAATATTTAACAAAAACTGACTTCAAAAATTAAAATTCTTACCAATATTACATAGTACTATTGTAACATAATATCCATACTAATATTATAACTTTATAAGTTTGAAAGTCTGGTCGTTTGTCTGTCTGTCAATTACTTCTTCACGCTCAAACCACTGAGCGGATTTTGCATAAATTTGGTATGGAGACACTTTGAGCCCCAGGAAAGGAAAAATTGTACTTTTTGTCCCGGGAAAATTTACGGTATCCACTCGATAAACGGACTTTGACTCAATGGAGTTACGGCCGTCATCTATTAATATTATAGATGTAAAAGGATGTCTGTCTGTTTCTTTATCTGTATGTCTGTATATTATATTGTTCAGGTAAAACGTAAGTCAAATATTTAGAGATTTCAGATTGTCCTCATCGAGCCAATCGGCATAGTCAGACAATAATTTGGAATATGGAGCACAATGCAGAACAGCTCATTTGCCTGTCGCTGTAGCCGTACTCTACTTTTAGGAGGGAGTTGGGCTTGTCAGGCCATACACGTAACAATTGTGCGCTAATAGCCTATCAATATTATCTTTTAGGATGTGAAATAGGTCCCACAGGTTGCACATGCAAAAATTGTATGGTATTTGTTTAATTTAAATCATTATACAATATAAAGTCGAGAGGTTTCAAACTAAAGACTTGCCATTTGCCTACTTCAGCGACAAAAATAATTGGAACGTACTTCACAATCCAGGGATTTCCTAATAAAACATAAACAAAAAGGATAGCTGATTTTGAAAATTCTAATCCTCTATAAAAACTAAAAAATTAACGCGTTGTTTAAATATCAGCCCTTGTGCAATGCACCGTAGCATTTTACAAGGCCCCCAAATTGCGTTACGTTCCCTTATTCATTCCATACAACTAACGGCAACAAGTAGGTTCTTGAAGTATTCAGAAGTCACACTTCATTGAAGTATTCAGAAGTCACACTTCATTGAAGTATTCAGAAGACATGCAAAAGACAAACTATATACGTCAGCTGCAAATTAACGTCTTTCGTATTGAATAATACTTTCATCTTTCGAATATATATCAAGTACCTATACAGATCAGTATCATTTCATTTAATAACGTCCAACAACTGTTTTTCAGCACTTTTACAATACGAGTAGTAGGACAAACCAAAAAAACCTTTAAATGAGATAAAAGGTTAATAAGAATGTACAAAAAATACTAAATAGATTGTTATTAATATATAAATAACACGTTTATAATAACTTACACAATGTGTATCATAAAAATATTAAGTATTAAAAACTTTAGCATGTTTCTTAATTTTCTCTTTTGATTTGCAAACAATTTTGCATAACCAAGGCGCACGGTCATCCGTGGCGACAAAAAGAGGTTTTATTTTGGTTACACCGCAACCTGATAAAAATACTCTATTTTTATTGTAGCGTGAATGCCACTCAATATTAAAAATCTATTATTATTTGCGTCGTATAAAAACCACAAACTTTTATTTTTATGATCAAAGTGTAAAGTGTCCCTGTACTGAAAAATTCTAATGACTCGTATTTTACCCTATTTTTATATCGTCAGGTCAAAAGTAAAAAGTCAATAAATACAGTCAAGGAGTCAAGTCGGTCGATTCAGTAAAGTGGTAGACACTTTACTGAAACTTTTGATGGAGTTTTGGAGGGAACACAAAATAGCTCGTTTCTGGATATTGCATCACTTACCTACACTTGCACACGATAACGAATATCTAATGGTTAATATCCTACCAATAAACGTTTAGTTTGGATGACAATGCATGATATTGTATGTTACATCACTCTAAATCCAATATGGCCGACCATCCCAGATGGCGAAATAGTTATTTTTTATGCAGTTCTACAAAATGGGTATTACATGAAAGGGCTTTTTGGGAGTAACTCGAAAACGAATGTAATGTTATACTACATCCAATTTGGCGGCTCATCCAAGATAGAGGTATAGCTATTTTTAATGCACTTCTGCGATATGGATATCAAATGAAAGAGCTCATTGAGAGTAACTCGGAAACGCTTGTAATGTCATTCTATATCCAATATGGCGTCTCATTCAAGATAGGGGAATATAGTTATTTTTAATGCAATTCTGCAATATGGGTATCAAATGAAAGGGCTCATTGAGAGTAATTCGGAAACGCATATAATGTCATTCTAAATCCAATATGGCGGATCACCTAAGATAGGGGAAAATAGTTATTTTTTACTGCCGATCCACACTCGCGCGCGACAGCGCGCCGCGAACCGCGGCGCGCATCGCGCAGCACTTCTGCAATATGGGTATCAAACAAAAAGGCTCATTGAGAGTAAATTGAAGAGTCATGTCGTGTCCTGTCGTGCCGTGTCGTGTCGTATCGTAACATGACGTGACGTGTCGTGTCGTGTCCTGTCGTGTCGTGTCGTATCGTGTCGTGTCGTGTCGTGTGGTGTCGTATCGTGTCGTGTCGTATCGTGTCGTATCGTGTCGTGGCGTGGCGTGGCGTGGCGTGTCGTGTCGTGTCGTGTCGTGTCATGTCGTGTCTTGTTATGTCAAGTCAAAACCAGCCAGGCATTGGAAAATGCCTGGTTGAATCCGGTCATTTTTGTTAAGTGATATTTAATTTTTTAGTCGTAAAATTAAGTACGATTTCTTAAAGACTTAAATTAAGTTAATCAGATTTTAACAAATTCTTGAAACAAAACAAACTACAATCAAGCAGAGATAAGAAATCTAGTCAGAGATTTAACTAAAAAACACAAAATAAATTATAAGCAAAATACTTTTTGAAAAAAGCTATTATTTAAATACTCTAAAAAGAAGAAAATAAACCCCTTAAAAATTCTAATTATTAAGTTATAACCTCAATATATTATACAATTTGCATGATAATAAAAGCTTGTCGCGTGATTTGTAAATAATAAACTAGTAAGTGCCAATATAACTGAGTAAACTGATATTATATTTTTTATTTTATTAAAGTAATTAAATATTGACAGATTGTTAAGTCTCGCGACAAGCTTTTATTATAATGCAAATTGTATAATACACTTGCGTGCAAAAAAATCGACCCCCCCGCGCATTTCTATTCAAGTCGCTATATCTTAAAAAGTTATAGTTATTTATTATTTCTTTTTATTAATAATGTGAGTTAATATGATAGGAAATGTGTACGTTTACTCTACATTTTCATTTCCAACATGCTTGACTACAAACGACACAAATCACTAAGCACCTCCATCACTCAGTTTTTTAATCGTTAATTGAACGGTTTTGTTCTGTATGAAAAATCGGTCAAATCTTATTGTTTTTGTTTTGTCTCGATTTTTATTGATTTATTGTTCATTTAACTTCATTTTAAACGTAATTTCTTTGTGGCGAAATGGATATTACTCCAAATAAAGCCTCTCAAGCAAGGGCTTTGCTAAGAGCTGAATTTAGACAACGTGTTGTGGCTAGAAGTCTTAATTTAAGTCGAACTTCGGTTACAAGAGTATACCGAAGTATTCTAGAGACTCTAAACTTTACCATGCCACCATGTTCAGGAAGACATTGGGCTACATTTGAACGTGATGACCGTTTTAAGGTGTCAACGTCCTTGCGGAATCGACATCTCATTTCAGTTCAAGTGCAACGACGGCCAAGAGAAGTTGGATGAGTTACAGTAATTGAGTAGACTGTACGACGAAAACTTGCAGGCAGCTGTTTGACTTCACAAAAACTCGCTAACGGTCCAAAATTAGCTCCAGCACACAGTCAAGCGCTGCTTAGTTTCGCACGTTCTCATGTTGATTTTTCATTGGAAGCAATGGCGGGTCGTGCTCTTTTCTGATGAAAGCTAAATCAGTCTTTATGGTAACGATGGTCGCAGAAAAGCATACCGTTGATAAGGAGAATGATTTGCGCAGGCGTGCATTGACGAAAGGCTTCCATTTGGTAGGTGTTCGGGGACTGTATGGTGCGAGATTTCTTTTGATGCATAAACCAATCTTGAGTTCGTAACCGGGCCACGCCTTGGCACTTTGAGTACCTGTCGATACATTCTAGGACAACATGCGGTGCCATGTGCTGGTTTTGTTGATGAAGGTTTCATATTGATGTAGAACAATGCTCGACCGCACGTTGCTGCGAAAGTTCGTCAATATCTCTCCGACGTCGAAATTTCGGGTTTGGACTGGCCAGCAAGGAGTCCTAACCTTAATCCTATTGAGCACCTATGAGGAGAACTCAAAAGGAGGGTCAGGGCCCAGACTTTTGCCGCAGATACCCTTCAGGACCTCCAGGTGGCTGTACAAGAAGATCGGCATGGTATCGCTCAGGAGTTCATCATAACTTTGATAAGGTCAAGGAAAACCCGGATGGAAACCTAAATTAGGGTAATGGGTGGCACTATGAGCTATTGAAATCAATTTGTTAGTGTTTTTTACAAGAAAGATGTCATTAATCGCCTACTGGAATGTTATGCTAAACTGACCGGTTTTTGTTTTAAGGCTGTAGAATTAGTAAACAATTTGCAATTACAATAACTATAGCAATAATTAAATCCTTATTGTACTACCTTTAAAACGATTCCAACATTTATTTAATACTAATTATATTTCTTGAGTTATTACCGTTTGAATCATAAGGAGAGAGGTGGGTCGATTTTTTTGCACGCAAGTTTATATTGAGGTTATAACTTAATAATTAGATTTTTTAAGGGGTTTATTTCCTTCTTTTTAGAGTATTTAAATAAAAGCTTTTTTTTTAAGTTTTTTGCTTATAATTTATTAGCGCGCCGCGACAGCGCGCCGCAGGTCGCGGCGGTGCGAGTGTGGATCGGCAGTAAAAAATAACTATTTTCCCCTATCTTAGGTGATCCGCCATATTGGATTTAGAATGACATTATATGCGTTTCCGAATTACTCTCAATGAGCCCTTTCATTTGATACCCATATTGCAGAAGTGCATTAAAAATAAGTATATTCCCCTATCTTGAATGAGACGCCATATTAGATATAGAATGACATTACAAGCGTTTCCGAGTTACTCTCAATGAGCTCTTTCATTTGATATCCATATCGCAGAAGTGCATTAAAAATAGCTATACCTCTATCTTGGATGAGCCACCATATTGGATGTAGTATAACATTACATTCGTTTTCGAGTTACTCTCAAAAAGCCGTTTCATTTAATACCCATATTGTAGAACTGCATAAAAAGTAACTATTTCGCCATCTTGGATGGTCGGCCATATTGGATTTAGAGTAATGTAACATGCATTGTCATCCAAACTAAACGTGCATGCAGAATTTCAGCTCGATGGGTTAAATATATCTACTTCAAAATTGAGTTCCAAAATTTCACCCGAACATACTTAGAGCAAGTTAAATAAAAGCTTTTAAAAATAAGATACAGTCTGTCAAAAAAGCCACTATTTAATTTCATGACTTTTTTTTAACAGACTGTAGTTTTATGGTAGTTTTCAGCCTTCCCGCGCAAAAAAGCGGTTTGGGAAATCCAGTCAAATGTAGAATAAATGGCATTCTGGCAAAATTAAAAAACAAAATGTCATGACTGATGACTGAAGTCTATAAAGTAGGTATTATACTTAGAGTATACATTAGCTTGCTATAATGTATACTCTATGGTATTATACCTTTTTTTTTTTCCTTATATTGGCACTTCTGCTATAACCTATAACCATGGCCAGTATCGAGTATAATATTATGGCGGGAAAACAATATTCTTTAATACAATTTTTTCTATATTATCGTCAGGTTAATCAGGTCTAAAGTCTAGTCAAAGTCTAAGTATAAAATCAATACAGTCAAGAAGTCAAGTCGGTCGATTCAGTAAAGTGGTAGACGCTTTACTGAAACTTTCGATGGAGTTTTGGAGGGTACACAAAAGTGCACGTTTCTGGTTATTACATCACTTTCCAACACTTGTGCACGATAACGAATATCTAATGGTTAATATCCTACCAATATTATACATTAAAAACCCAGATAACATAATTTTAGGAAAATAATATAAAAACACAACATCACCATTTCATCTTCCCGGCAAAACTCCCAGTATAATACCTCTCTATATATATCTGTATTATCTATGATTATACCTTCATATCTTGAGCATGACATATTTTTGTCGTTGACGTTTGTACTTTTTGCTGAAGCCTGTAGCCGTGTGTAACATTTTTTTTGTTAATTTCATGGTCATACTGTCAACCATTTCATCAATAGTGAATACTGACGAATCGCCCTTATTTTCCAAACAAAGAAATAGTAAAATTCATATTTTTAACATCTGCGAGGCTCAATCTACGTAGTGAATTATTATTTCAGTTTGACTAACTTGCTCGAAAGTGCTGTGAAATCAAAATGTCAACTCCTGCCAGAAGACGTCTGATGAGGGATTTCAAGCGGTTTGTATAATATTTTGATATCATCGGGCATCCTAATCTTTAATGTAACATTACCATTCTTCTCTTATACTAGACATAGTGAGTCATTAAATTACATCACTGATCTGAGATCTCCGTCAATTCCATCGATTTCTACTTTGTTCTACTTATGAAACCGTTTGCTAACCCTCGAAAGCGGTCGCGTCGTAAACCGTTAGCAAGACTGTAAGTCAATAATGAGGTAATATTCAATGTTATACATTTCAGCCTTCAAGAGGACCCACCCACTGGTGTATCTGGAGCCCCCACAGACAACAATATTATGATCTGGAATGCCGTTATTTTCGGGCCCCATGATACTCCATTTGAGGATGGCACTTTCAAATTAACTATAGAATTCACAGAGGAGTATCCCAATAAACCACCTACAGTTAGATTTGTCTCCAAAATGTTTCACCCCAATGTGTATGCTGATGGTGGAATATGCTTAGACATCCTGCAAAATCGGTGGAGCCCTACCTATGATGTGTCTGCCATTTTGACTTCAATACAGGTAATATGTGTAGATAAATATGTCATCAAAACAAATAATAATATCATTGAATCAAAAGTCTTGACTAATTGTTACTATAATATGAAAGGACTTATAATAATTTTAAATTATTTTTATATTAATATTGTTAATCAAGAAAGAATTTATACAGACGAAGTCACAAGACAATATTAATGTTGCTCTTTCCCTAGCATTACCCTCTTTATAATAGTCAATTGTTTTTTTCTGGTTTAAAAATTATAAATTATTCTTTCCCTTTTCAGTCTTTATTGAGTGATCCAAACCCAAATTCACCTGCAAACTCAATGGCGGCACAGCTATACAAAGAGAATCGGCGGGAATATGAGAAACGGGTCAAAGCATGTGTGGAACAGTCTTTTATTGATTAGCAGCGATCATGTGGCATCAAATGCGAGTGTCGTACAAGATTCTCACTGCCGGGGTTGGCATGTCTCAATATTAATTCATCGGGACAAACGTGTACATTACAATCTGTTCCAATAACTCAGTAAGACATGATTCATTGGTGGTCAATAAACATAATACAGTCTATAAAAATAATTTTAATAACATTTGCAAAATATTACAAGTAGTAATAAATTAAATATAGAAGTGACATGTATAGTATTTACAAAATTCATTGTAGGATTGTGTGCTTTCATTACCATTAACAATAGGATAATAGCAAGTATTAAATTCAATGTTTAAATGTATTTGAGTAGTAGTAATACCACTTTAAATCTTTTCGTTTAGCTGTATAATTTTTTAACAAATTCTCAGTCTGTTTAGTTTGCTTTTCGCTGTCCCTCAATTATTACTTTAGTAACATCTAATAAATGTCATCTTTACAATTGATATAAGCAATAAATAAAAGAAGTACATTTTGTAAATGTTAATGTTTACTTGAAGTAGAAGTATATTTTATTTTTCAACAAAATACACCCCACACTTTTATTTCATTGTTTATAACAATCACCATTATTTTTGTATATCATGTTTTTCATCCATAAAATGCACTTTTTGTTATATAATATATTAACATATTTCTTTATTTAATACCTTGCAAATGTGAACTTGGAATTATGTTGGTGTCTTAAGTAAAGATATATTGGTTTTGATGAAGTTGTTTTAATGAAGTGTAATATCTAGGAATAAACATAAATGATTATTATCTTCTCTACCACCATTATTTGAATTAGGAAAGCAATCAGACAAAAATTCAAATCAAGAAATGCTATAAACTAATTCACAATTAAAATGAGATTTTTTACTATAGAAAATAGTAGGTATTTAATGATGAAAATAAAGAAGTGTTATGCAACATATAATTAACTATTAACCATTACCTTAATACTGTGTTAAAACATTCAATTTTCGAAAATCTTCCTATTTAAAGAGCTTTACATACAGTATGAGAATCAAGGAGGATGTCAAAACAATGAGAAAAAATAACTTTCTGATGGAGCCAAGCTATAGCTTCATTACTGTCACACAAACGACATCAAGTCGTTTATATGAAAACATAATTCTCATACTATTCACAAATTATGTTACATAGTAACACAGGAATAAATTCATTTTAAATAATGTATTTTCTATAGTTATTCTCCTTACTAATGTAACTACTTACTGTACACTACTTACACAATAGATAAGTTATAATGTTTTGTCCTTGTCTGTTAAGTGTTCCCACTTCCAAGTGTTGTGAAGGCACCCTTACTCATTACTCATTAGACAACAAAACATTGTGTGTAGCTTACTCACTTTTGTATAATTTTATTAGTAAGGGGAATTGTCATCTCATTGGAAGGTTACCAGTTGGTTTACTTATTTAGTGATCGGTATATACATTGTCACTTTACACATCAGAATTCCTTAAATTAAATAGCAGAAAATGTTCAAACCCACCACATATTTACAGTACTCAGGAATTGATACTTTAACAGGCTTGTAATTTCAATAGTTGAAGTTTGTAAGGTTCAAATGCAAAATCAAATATTTTTCTAACTTATTAATTTGATATTATGAGAATAAATACTTAAGTTACAAGAATATTTAATTATACAATTGCTTTTAAATGTTCATTATTGTCATTTTATGTATCCACTATTCACACTTAATAACATCACCTAGTTTTTAGATCTTCTTTTAGTTTATAAAGAATTAGCTCCATACATACTGTGGCATCTTCTGCGCTGTCATGCCCATCCACTGAGTTCTGTATAATCTTCCTTAAATATTCAGAAGATAGATTTCTCAGAGCTCTTTTATAAGGTGGACCCATTTTGTGTGGGAACAGTACACTCGTATCAACCACAGTGTCATGGATAAGTTTAAGAGCTTTAAAATCTGACTCTAGACTGTGACCTATTAATATTGTTTTGCTATTGAACATTGACAGCAATGTCGCCTGCACATCTAACAATGTCGTTTTTACTTCAGCCATCTGTTCTTCGGTAATGCCCGAATACCGTGTGTTGTAGTCTATTATAGGATGCAGGGGCTTGATGAGCGTTTCGTAAATCACTTTACAAGCAGAATTAATTACAGTTATCCTAGTTAAATCCAAACCGTGCGTTGTATAACACATTTCACAATCTAGTGAGTAAACACCATAATCATCCTTTTGTCCATCGGGAGGCATTGTCCTCACGAACCCTTTAAGATTATCAAAATCGACATATTCGTAAACATGACTTGAAGCAATACAACAACCATCAGAGGAACCGTCTTGGCTGCAGCACTGGTAGCGAACCTCACCGCGAATCCTGTATTTGTTATTTGGATGGTAAATGCACTCTTCCTTAACAGCAGCAAAACCTTTTTTATCAACTGTATAATCCTTCTTACACCTACAACAAGTCCTTACATATCCTTTAGGGGGTTTCTGTTTATTTTTACCAACTATTATAGCTCTTCCCTTTTCCCCGCTGCTGTGGGGTCTCGGGAAACCATTTTCTACTAGCTGCTCTTCTGTCAGTATCCATTTAGAAATGTTATGATATAACTTAGCACCTGTATATTGTTGTATATCATCAAAATTCTTTTTATTTTTACTTTCTATACTCCATGACCCCACTGGCTTGGTATTGGAGTTGGCTGTATTTGTTTTGTTCAATGATGTACAGTCTGATCCTGACTTTTTGACACCGTTGCATTCTTGGAGTTCTTTTTTTAATCTACTTATGGCAAGAACTGCTGAGTTTTTATAAATTTGTACTGTAGAACACTTTTTGCTCGTGGCTAGCTCCTCGTGCTGTGCTCTGGCATAGGCATCAGTTACATTGATGTATATTTTCAAACAGTGGTCAATCATCATATTAAGATAAGTGGATCTAATGTTAGCTGGAATTTTTGATGCTAGAGGTTCTAATACCCCGGGCCTATCTATAAACTTGTCACTAGGCACATGGGCTACTCTCTGTGCCCCTTTTTTTACAGTTTGAATTGCTGTAGAGCTTGTGGAGGGCTCAGTAGTTTTAGTGCTGTTAATGTTAGGCTGAATTTCTTTTTTTGCTGTAACCAATGTGGATGCGTAAGGCACATGAGCTATTCGAACTTTTGCATTTCCATTACTTGATGCACTAAAATATTTAGCTATATCTGGTTTTAATGGTTTATTGGCCATCTCTTTATTTAATGCTTCTAACTTCTTCGCTGCATGATATTCTTTAACTTTTGATAATCTTTCTGCCATTGCCTGTGCAGCACTTACTTTAAAGTCTGGCTTTACTGGAGGTTTAGGTGTTATCTTAATGTTCTTTTCAGTTGTCCTAGATATTCTTTTCTTAGATGGTACATATTCATCATTGTCTGCCACAATAATATCTTCTTTATTATCATCTACAGTTTTTGATATTGCTGTTGGGACATATTCTTCAAATATTCTTTTGCACTCCATTGCAATAGATTCCTCATCAGACTCAGATAGAATCTCTAATTCATCTTCAACTAAATCTTCATAATCATGAGATATGTCTTCTATATCCTTATTTTTGTCAGACTTTTCTTTATCTTTTTTATGATTTTCTTTAGAATCATGAGAGCTCTTGTGCTTAGATTTATGTTTTGTGTCATGTTTGGAATTACTACTATGTTTTGATGAGCTTTTAGAACTTTTGGTTTCATTTGAATTGTTATTAGAATGTTTTTTTTCCGACTTTTCACTTTTATCCTTTTTCGCATCTTTGTCATGGGATGATTTCTTGTGACTTGACTTTCTTTCTGTGCTTTTAGACCGGTGCTTTCTATCTTTATCTTTTTTATCATTTTTATTAGAAGACTCTTTTGAATTGTGACTACTTTTCTTATCTATTTCCCTTACATGACTCTTTTCCTTAATTTCAGACTTATTTTTACTCGACTTTTTGTCTTTGCTACTACTACTTTTGCTGTCTTTGTTCTCTTTTGTTTTACTTTTACTTCTATGATCTGTTGTTATTTTTTCTATTTTGTTTTCTTTTACATTTTGTACATCAGTTTTATTACTACTTTTAATGCTCTGATCTGTTGCTAATTTATTTAGCTTGTTTTCTTTTAAATTAGGTACATCAGATTTATCATTGCCTTTTTCTTCATCAAGTATTTGATCCAAAATATCAAATTCGGGTCCTAAGTCATCCAGTCCATTCAGATCATTAGAAAGTTTGCTTTTCTTGGGTTCTGGTTCATCTTCATCGCTCGAAAAACATGGTACTAAGGATTTTGGAGTGGGTTGATATGTGACAGTTTTTACATCGTTTTTTGAAGCCAATTTCACAGGTTTGTATTCAAGGATTTTCTTTTTGTTAGTAGTTTTATCAGAAGGCACATAATTATGTTTGCTAGAAGTTTTAGATTCATTGGGTATATACTGTTGAATTTCCGTCTGTTTACCAGGCAAATACTGTTTTGTAGACTCTGTAGAACCTGTTGGTGTGTATGTTTCTAGCTTAGCGCTTTCTGAACCTGGAGAATATTCAGCTGGAGGTATAATTGTCAATACTTCACCATTTTCACTTGCAGTCCGTTTAATTGGTATGATTGGCTTCCTGGGCGTGTATGGTATTGGAATATGCCTTCTAGTGAGTTCTGGCTTGTCTTCGTTGTTCTCTAAACCACTATTTATTTTATTAAGTTCTGATATAGGAGTAGGGTTATACGAGGGTTTTGAGGAAGTGCCCTGACCCTCATTGTTGGTGGATACCTCGCTGGACGCGGGTATCGGTGACGTTACACCAGACCCGTCTGTCTGCTGCAATACTTTTTGCACAGCCGCAGATACTAGTTTCTGTAGTATTGCTCCACTTTCGATAGATTCGTTTTGTGGCTCCTTCTTAACATGACGGAAGTGACAATAAGGACGTTCACATAGCCCACTATCATAAAAAGGGCAGTTGATTCCTTTGAAATATCCTGTTGATGGGAGCATTTGATCAATTTATACTTAATTCTGTGAGAATTATCATTTGTGTACCTAAAATAATTATTGTAACAAATTACAAAAGTACAGTAGAAACAATAGACAAAAGATATAGACATATCTATTTCTTCTTCTACAAATACAATTCGGTCAAATGAGGCCTTAGAGTATACATTAGCAAGCTATGCTATAATGTATACTCTATGAAAGAGGCATTTTCTTATTTTTTAAATTTTATTGTCACAGTTTTCATTTTACTAGTAACTATCACGGGGGGTAACAGCTTTAGTTCCCCCTAAATAGTATTAGCGCTAGTGTCGGTACGGAAGTGTTTTTATCTGTGGGCATAATCCGTTAATGTCTTTCTCCTTGTGAGTACCTATATACATTGGTATCATTGGTATATACTTTAGAGCATAAACCTATAATGCTATATAGTATTCTATGGTCGTTTTTGTCAATGTCATTGAAGGCATTGTTTTATGTTTATTTGTTTGTTAGTTGTTTGATAATTGAATTTCGACTTGAGTACCGGTTAATCTTGTGTTTTCCTCCTTTCGGATTGAGTTGAGACACTTGTGAAGCCACCCTCCTCTGGCCTCAGTGCAATATTCAACGTGTAATCACGTGTGTCGCATACCATGGCGTTTGTACAATAATTGTGATTCATTCAACGAATCACAATGAAAAACTATTTTGCATGTCCGTGCAAGATAGTCTTCGCAATTTGTGGATGTCGTTTTTAGTCTCGACTAATCCGGCTTTGCTTGGTGTAAAGTATAGACAACTAGTGTCAAACTTAAAAAGTTAGATTGTCAAGTCTCTAGTCTGTGGTTGTCCTTTTATTGTAATGACATTTGGTATGTACACAATTTAAAGTTTTTCATCTTGCCTAACCGCTTACTTATTTTCCTATTAACTATTATACTACTTAACACTTGGACTTATGAAGAGCCAGTTGTTGAACTACCGTGTTTGTGCCAAACATTTTGACCGTACACAATTTGATGAAGCTGGTTCTGGGATCCGGTATTCGTATTTGACCGTAATTTGACATTACAGCTGTCAAATCCAATAACATTTTTTGTAAACAAGAGTATTATTTATCAATTTTCGTAAAAATGCCTCAATGTTGTGCTTTGAGTTTTAAAAACTGGAGAGTTCATATATTTCCCAAAGACCCAAAGTGAAGAAAAAATGGGGAAATGCCTTTGTGAATAAAGATTTTCAAGGAAAGAATATGGCACGCTTAAGTTCATTTTATTTCACAGAAGATGATTATTTTGAAAGAAGTAAATACACAGGTAAGTTGTGAAATTATGATGTCTAGCCTAAGCCAAACTTATTATTTCTTATATATGCCTCTTACAAACAAACCAATAACAAATTATAACATATATTTTCAGATGCTGAGCCATAAGAAACATTTTTAAGAAATACATACAGAGCTTCTGTTGTCTTACTGTTTATTAGCATAATTATGCAAGATCTATATGTGATTGACAAATAATGGGAGTAGGCTATCTTATGTCGAAGCAAATTCAAGACATGTTTGCTAATAGAAAAGTTACTGTAAGGATTTCGCAGCATGTTGCACCACAGTTGCAGCAAGTACTAAAATGTGTTCATACTGAGAGGATTATAGAATTAACCAATAGCAAGTAAAATATTTTTTATGTTTTATGTGTTGTAACTTTAGAGAATGTATTTAAAAAAAAAATAAAAGCTGATATTAATGATTGTTTGGTTTTATTACATTTAAATAATTTTTATACGATTATTTTTCAAAAACTGCTGGTTCAAGATAGAGGATGTAAGCTATGAATGACCATGACACAGACATATTGTTTGCACTTAGCAAATGCACTATTTCCTGCAGCGCATTCACAATAGCATTCCTCTACACGTTTACACCTCCTTCTTGAGATACTATAATGTCTACTAAATACATCACTTTTGCAAGCTTTGCATATCTTCTTACGAAATGTATCTAAGTGTCCCATGAGTAAGGGGCGTTGGTTCCGTGTTCAATCTGTAAAAAGATGGAACAATATCTAATTATTTTACGTTTACCTGTGGTAGTAAAAATGTTAATAATGTAATATATACACCTTTACAGATATTCTATTATTTCCTGCTTGCTGATGCTTGGAACAGGTTAATCGGCGTTCATGTCTCTGAATGTATTAGGGTGTGGATAGATAAGAGAATTGTCCTTTTGATCGCCCAAACCATCGTCAAAGATTTGGTTCCGATCATATGCCTCCAATCTTGAAATAAAAACTCCTTATGAGGATAACATATTTAAACAAATTGTGAAAAATAAGAAATATAACCTAAAAATATTACTGTGTTCACATTTCGCTCAGATCCGCTTTTTGCTGACCACTGACGCATTTCTATTACGAAGCTCACTTTTCAGCTCACTCACAGTAAACAAAGAATATATTTTAAGATCGTTAACACAAAGAAACATAGAAAATCGCAACCATTCATTTCACACTTGTAGTAAACCAAGAAGTTTATTAGGGTGTAAACTTCTTGTAGTAAACAAAGGTTAGTCGCTGGTGGCGCCATCTGCTTCGAGCTTTTAGTTTGGCTCCTCATTAAAAGCCCTACAAAAATTAAAAAAAAAGAGGTTAAGAAACTCAAAATTAAATAAATGATTTAATAATAATGTGTCCTTTTATTAATTTTTGTAACTCGACTTAAAAATTGAAATATCAAAATCTATCGGTTCTGAATATATCCCTAAATATCGATTTCATGGCCCCTCTTTTTTTTCTAATGCACTACTTGTTTTTTATCTGTGCTTCTCATTTTGACATAAACGGCGATCGCAGCGCCAAAACTACTTAGACGGAATTCTACGCAAAGAAGCTGTCCTATGCATGGAATAGTTGTACGTAGTACATATTAATTCAATGGTCCTATGTCCTATCTGTAGCTTGCTACTATATTAATCAGTGGTAACCATTATAGTCTGTGAAGAAAGTCATGACAGGCGGATTTTTTTTTAATGAAATAAAAAATATGAGAACCATAGAGTATACATTATTTCCTAATGTATACTCTAAGATGAGAACTTTATTAATTCTATTGGATTAATTCGAGATAAAAATGTGCAAGGTGACAATATTTTAAATGTAATAAGCGTTCTCTGTGAAAATACAAAAGCGTGATTAATTTTAATACGTTTAGAAAATTTTCCCGCCTGTCATGTCTTTCTTGACAGCCTGCTTATGCTTCAGCATTCCTTTTCAGAGAACGGTCATCTTGGCGTTCTGCGTTCACGGTTCACTGAGAGAGGCTACGAATATTAAAAACTAAGGAAAAGTAACTCCGTCAAAAAACATGCTCCACAATACTTGTGAAAAAAGTGTACCTTAGGGTCCTAGGTAGACCGTCAGCGACCACATAGCCTCTAGACGCCTAATGCAAGGCGAATACTTTCAGACAATATGTAATACGGGCCATTGAGGCCCGTATTCACTTTCATTAGTAGTAAGTGCAAGTAATTAGGGCAGGTAATTAGTTATTAGGAGAAAGTAAGTGTGGACAGCGACTGACTAGTGCAAGTGATTAGTCGGCTGCCTAGTAACGTGATTAGAACTGTATTCACTTTGATTAGTGATTAAGTGCAGGTAACCAAGGGCGTCGCCAGCCGATGGCACAGGAGGGGGCAAGTTGACTTTACCTACTACAATTCATACTTTTCTCATTCTCTACGAATGAGAAAAGTAGGTATAAATTGTAGGTAAATTCGACAGCACATGAAGGTTTTCACTTGTACTACGAGCCTGCCAGCCAGCCAGCGATTGTAAAAACACTAGTCACTAGTAGTCTTGTAGTACCATATAAATATGTGACAGTACAGAGTCCAATGTGTAAAGCTACGAGCACGAACTTTTGACTATGCAATAAAAATCTTGTAAATAAGTTATAATAACATTGTATTTTTTTTATTATCAGATTTTAATTTATAGTGGTCGTCGTTTGCATTATATTTGGCAACTTTTTTAGAAGCTCTAGGGGTGGGCAGCTGCCCCTCTTTGCCCCCCCTTGGCGACGCCCTTGCAGGTAACTAGTGCGGGTCATTAGTGATTAGGAGAAAGTAAGTGTAGACAGCGACTGATCAGTGCAAGTAATTAGTCGGCTGCATAGTAACGTTATTAAAAGCGTGTTCTATTTTTTCCGAGTGCAAGTGCGAGTACCCACGTCCCGCGCGCCCTTCCTCCCTTCACTCGCAGCGTGCCTGCCAGCTATGAAATTGAGCTTTATTTTTTCTCAAAGATCAGGTGGTACCTGATCTTTGAGAAACAATAAACAATTCAGATAAATAAAATAATACTTAAATAAAAATTGTTTTATTTCTGAATAAATTTGAAGCAAATGTTTTCAGAATGTTGAAATACAGCTTTCCGAAACTGAGGAAGGTCTGGCCGTCACAGGCTCTTGGTCCAGTAAATAAGATGGATCATTTTTGAATTTTTTGATCAATTTTGAATTCATACTGGGGACAATGGAAATAGAGGGGGCTAATTAATTATAATTATCTCTATACCTAATTTATTTTTTCTTTCAATTTAAAGTAAGTTTTTAATTTATCAAAATAGAGAGACTCAATTGGTTGAGTGTGTGGCAGCTCAAGCCGGGGTCGCGGGTTCGAATCCCGCCGACGGAATACAAATTTTCATCAAAATTTTTTACATACACGCTAGTGCTTGAATCAAATTTATCGATATGCTTATCGATATTTTACAATAACATAAAACTAAAATAAAAATCATTTACCTTTATATTTATCACCTTAATTAAGCCCGGTCGCACATTATCCGAAATTTCTGATCAGAAAAATTCGGACGCCCGGCGGAACGCACTCTGTTCATACATTTTGTTGTAGACCCATAATACTAAAAGAATTTGTATGAGCGGGGCGGGGCGTCCGAATTTTTGTGATCAGAAATTCGGATAATGTGCGGCTGGACTAAAAAGGACATATTATCTTATTTTAACTAATAGTATATTATATTATAGCTAATATAATATAATTACTATAATATAGAGTGACTTTAAAACTAGAGGCTTATATTTATATATCATAATCATTTGTTTTACAGATTCCCTCAAGATCCTGTAATAAGAGGAAAATGGCTGAAATTAATTGGGCGTGTTGGTTGGAATCCCAAGAAAAATTCAACAATATGTAGCAAACATTTCATTGAAAATTTTTAAAGAAAAAGTAGAATAAATACTATTTTGGTTAAAGGAGCTATCCCAACTTTATTTGTGCCAGTAAGTTTGACATACTGTTGCACTTGTTACTGAAGCAATTATTAAAAATAAGCAATTATTGCTTTTTAGTTCATTTAAGATTATACCTAAATGAACTAAAAATTATTAAATAATCCTTATTCTGTACTCTATCTTCATAATTTTGAAGTCGGTACCAGTCCTAAGTATATAAGTTGTAGTTATACCTATTCTGTCAGAGAACTGGCGATTAGGTTAGCTGGTACCGATTGTGAGAACAGAATTAATACTGAGTACAGAATAAGAATTGACATTACCTTGGAAGTCGGCTTTAATTTTTTGTTTAAAAAATGATAATTTTACTCTTTTTAGCTGTCCTTAAGGTTTTCTATACCTACAGTTGGTGTTTTAAAAAATCAAAATCAAAATTGCTTTAATTCTGAACAAATCTAAAATAAAATATATTTTCAGAATACATGGTGCCTACCACCGATTCGGGAACTAAGCCGACGAGAAGAACCGGCGTAAGAAACTCGCACGGAGCCCACTTTTTACCAAAAAAAGTGAGAAAAAAAAATAATCTTTTAAAATAAAATTTACAATGCTGTAACTAAAAATTATACAATGTAAACATAGATAGATACATAATAATTGTAAGTCATGTAGAAGTAGCCTTGCAAGCAGTAATTCAGCATTCCCAAGATGTGCCATCGTTTATGAAATCATTGACCTTATAATAGGCTTTGGCACAAAACGTTCTTTGACTACTTTTTTAAATTTATTAATCGAAAGATTTTGAACGTTTTCTGGGACCATATGTTCCCATTTGAATATCAAAGAGTCACCTCGATTTCTCATGGTTTCCATCACCAGACCACCACTTTTGTGAACATGATACCTACTCGGAACAATACAATGTACAACAAAAGAAAAAATTTGAAAATCGGTTCATAAACGGCGGAGAATAAATAAAAAATATATCCACAGCCGAACGTCTAGACTCCTCCTGTTTGGAAGTCGGTTAAAAATAATTATATTAAAAAATATTATGATATGTATTTAATTTAAGAATAAAATATACTATGTGTGTTGTTTACTTTCAACGTTTACTTTCAATGTAAGGACTGATTTACCAGATAGATTTTACCTGAGTAAAAAATAAGTAACTTTATAATGTGTCATGTGTATATTATTTACCCCTATAAGAACCTCATGTCATAACATATCCGACGATTGAAAAATCATTCCAAAAGAAAATGTGTATCTACTTTTCAATCGTCACCTTTTTTTGCCAATTAAAATTTATGATACCTAATTTTAAATATAAATCTGTCAAAGTTGCATACATTTATTTCTTATAGAAACTCAGGTAAAATAACTCGAACGGACTATACTATCGATAGCAAAATACTATACTATCGATAGTAAAATATACATCACTAGCACACGCACACATTGACAGATCGAAAATGGTCACGCATTTTTGGGTTGTCAGGTGGTCTTTACGACAGTATATATTAAGTCTATGGTACTACTAATATATATTCTGTGGTATAGGCTGAGATATTATGATGCTGATGATTTCTTTTCATGAAAAAAATATACGACAGCTGTTGCAAACTGACATCATGTCAGTTTGCAGCAGGCAGCAGCTGTCATATATTTTTTCAAAGTTTGTATTTTGAATTTTTGCCGTCAATGGTGTTTTTGACTGCAAATCTGTTTATAAGTTAAAAAATCTATTTATTGTTCATACTTAATAAATTTATAAATTTCATAAATATTTTTATGTAATTTGTTATGGCCTTAACGAACAAAATGTTGGAGAAAGAAGTAGTGGACTACGCAGGCTATATAAAGTTAGACCTAACCAACAATTTTCAGACTATCCAAGATGTTATTGATAATATGATAACGAGGCTGGAAGAATTAACAAGTGTTGTTCAAATTATTAAGCAGAAAAATAACGACTGCCGGTCTATTTCAGAAGACGTATGTAAATATCGTACTGAAATATCATCTTTATCGAAGAAAGTGGCGACTCTTTCTAACGTTATCATAAAACTCCAGAACAATATAGATGCTATTGAGAAACAAGTTGAAAGGGCTGAGTTAGTCTTTGGCATAAACAGTGATAGTAAATTGACAAGTTTTTTGAAACCATTCTTCAAGAGAAACAAGGAACAAGCACCTGCAGCACACAGCACAATCGAAAATCCAGAAAAAATTGCAATTTCATCTGTTCTAGATAATTTTGATAGTAATAAATCATAGCCTTTAACAATTTTTTTCCTTTCAACCTTTAAACACATTTATCCATTTACTTTTCCAATGTATTAGACATTAGTAAATATACAAAACATACAAAGTTAGCAGCATCAAATCCGCAGAATCAATTTATTCTATTATTATGGGTGACTGAGACAAATAAGCAGCTCACTGCTAAGAATAAGATTGAAAGCAACAACAAAATGGATACCCACTACAATGTAAACAAATAAAATGTACATACATAGGTACTTTGAATATTTATTTTATGATAGCTTACTTCCCTAGAACATAGTACATTACGCACCTAGGACAGGAAAATAAGAAAAGTCTCAGATCACATGTACTGTAACATGTACGTGTGTTGGCCAAGGCGAAGCCAAGGTCAACAAACATGTGATCTGAGGCTTTCTTATTTACTGCCCATGGTGCATAATGCGTATACTATTTTTCTCATCGACGGAGACGGAAAACGGCAACATCGGTAAGCGCAGCGGGAAGAAAGTTGACGTTTTCTGCCCGGAGGTGAGAAAAATATTTTTTTGATTACTATCAAGCTAATTTTTCGTGAGTAGCTTCATTTTAATAACAACAATTTCCTCTGCAAAAAATCTCGAAAGTGGTAGCTAACAAAGATAGAAATGATTTAATATTTCGAATTAATGGTCCTTATTCCTAAACACAGATCAGATAGTAATTACTACGTACCTACGTCCTAAAATATGGATTGTTCTATTTGTAGGACATTGTTACTGTTAAATTATATATCTATTAACCTATCAATATAAGTACAAAAAATCTGGATAGTAACTAGTTAGTACCATGCCACACGATGCGGTGCGGCGCCTGACCGGTGCCGCTCTGGTTTCCTACATATAAAAATGTATGGTATGGCAATAGATAAATGATTGGTCTCGCGCGCGCGATAGCAATCATTTATCTAAGGGTATGGCACACGGCGCTGTCCGGTGCGTTCCGGCGCTGCACCGCACGCGCACCGGAATATGCCGGAATCGAGACGAGGCGGGGAGGGGTGTAATGTGTATGTATTGGTATTTGGTGGAGGTCGAGTCCGTCGCTGCTACAGTACTGCAAAACGTTGCGGCGCCGCACTCACCGTGTGGCCGGTAGTCCGGTGAGATGTGGCATGGCTGTTAGGGTTACATAGTCAACGAGCACTTGTTTATTACAGAACCCTAAAACCAGCTGATCTTTTGTATATAGGTTAGTTATATAATTAAAGAGAAACATTGTCCAAATAGAACAATCCATATTTTAGATCCTGTCCAGATGAGGTTTTACGCGCGTACCCGAGATACTGGAGCTACCTGCAGCTCTTCTGATGTTGCAGGTGTCTATGGGCGACGGTAGTTGCTTTGCATCAGCTGACCCGTTTGCTCGTTTGCCCCGCGTTTTCTTACTCGCGCGTAAAACGCTTGCAATGAGTGGGACTCTCGACTCGCCCGTAAAACGCGCGAGCGACGCACGAGTCTAAAATACTTGGGTGTTATTGCAGCGTCCAAAGTACGCGCGAGTCCGTTGCGAATGAACGTATTTGATTGGAGCGCGTGATAACTTCCATGTTTGTAGCGTAAAAACGCGCGTAAACGCGGTATATGATGGAAGAGAAATTGAAACGTGAGTATGGACTTCGCGCGTAAAACGCCTCATCTGGACAGGCACATGGTCCTAAGTCCTAACCATCAAATCAAAATATTAAATCTTTTCTATCTCTGTTAGCAACCACTTTCGAGAATTTTCGCAGAGGAAATTGTTGTTTGTCTTAATATAAGCTACTCACAAAAAATTAGCTTGAAATAAAAATAAATTGTTCTCGTGAACCTGTACTTTACATTTTTAAGAGGAACTTAAATTTCTAAACACTTTTGAACAATACAATTAATCACAGCAATTATTATAGTACTTAGTAAAAATATGACAACCCTATTACAAAAATACTTAAAAGTTGAACTTGTTTCAATTTTATTGTGTGCCAGTTGATCCAAAACCTCCGTCAGCTCTTTGGGTTTCAGACAGGGAATTAGCTTCAACTATTTCCGGATAGAAAATTTTCTCACATATGAGCTGGGCAATTCTATCACCTTTATTGACTACAAAGTCATTGTCAGAGTGGTTGAACAATACTACACCAACATTCCCACGATAATCTTCATCTATAACACCAGCTGAAAAATATAATCAGAAGTTATAAACTATATAACATATTCATGCAAATTGTGTATCTTGAGTCTACACTTAGTAAGTATAATGGGTGGAACATACATACACAATCTTAACTCAATTTGAGATATGAAATAACTGAACTCAGCAGTGATAAAATTTTGATGTGATACATTTAATTATTTATTACTTAGTACTGATCAAAATAATTATCCTATGGCCTTTGCTGGAGTCAGGTAAAAATAAACAATTTACTTTATAAAGTATTTCTATTTTCATATTATAAAAATAAGTATTGAAAATAAATATTTTGTCATTTAACCGATTTGTTGCGGATGGATCTTCATTTTTTACGTATATTAATCTCATAGCCTTCGTTTCTGGATATTGTAAGATTTTTTATGGAATAGAGCCCACCAACCTTTTTGAAAGTTGAGTTTATTTTGTAACGAAGCGTCATATTATGTTAATAAAATGTGTTATACCACAAACAGGATTCGGAATAGGGTATTAATATACACAATTTTTCATTAACTTCTATGGTGCTAATAAACTACTGTACAAAAAAACAAATTTTTATTCAATTGCTAAGTACCTTTAATATGCTAATTATTAATAGTTGAAATTTTATGAGGAAAACCAAAGTAAGTTTTTTACATCTAATTTAATACCTCATAATCAAGCAAATCATTAGAAAATGCAAAATAAGTTAAATACTAAGGTTTAGCATAACTGTATTTAAAAAGTCACTTACCGTCCATTTCCTGAAATACACTTATTTTGCTACTTCTAATCACTTAAAACAGTGTGCTGGACTGTTTACGTCAGATTCCAAATGTAAGCTAAAAGTATTGAAGCTTTAAACATGCTCAACGCCACAGTTAGAAGTTAGCAAAATTAGATGTCGCAACGAATCGGTTAAGAACACAGGACTTTACAAAAGAACTCTTTTATTAGTCCTAAGCTTGTAGCTGGAGTTATCTTACCTCCAACATCAATAAAGTTTTTAACAGCAAGCCCGGAGCGAGGTGCAACTCTTCCATAGCAGCCAGAAGGTAATTCTATCTGTATGTCAGTCTTTATTAACTCCTTACCCCGAGCTGGTACAACGTAGTCATATGCACTGTACGAAAAATAATAATATTTTATAGTCACTGACATAGTAAGTACTACGTAGTACTTACTACCTCAGTGATTATAGTAAGTAGTATTGACATTGGATAGGCACTTCATACTTTATATTACCAACAATTTTATAGAAAAACTTTAAATCATTTATAAATTGAAATTTATATGCGGTATTACCTTTTTAAATCAAATCCGGCTGCTTTTTCAGACCCTTTCGAGGGTGCAAATGCGTTGGTGGTTAAGCGTGTGAATTTCAAAACGGTATTTACGGTAGCGGGCATGTTTATAAAATGGTCTGGAATCTATTAAAATGCTACGAAAAAAGTAAACGTAGGTTCTACTTTGTAATAACTTAACAAGCGTAAAATCACAAAAAGATGCACCGCAGAACTCAATGTTGCAAAATTTGGCGCCAATTTCTAAATGTCAGACATTGGTCTTATTTTTTTTTCTTATTATGGCACTTCGGCTATTTATCCATGGCCAGTGTCGAGTATATATTATGGCGGGAAAAATATTTTAATTGAAATAAAATATAAATCTTATATCTTTAAACTACGAATAATAAAAACTAAGGAATCGTAACTCCCATACTATTACCGTTTTAAATTTGGTTCCTTTTGATCTGTCATGTAACGTCAGCCTAGTACCGCTCAAGGTCACCTAAATCACAATAGACACAACGACCAGTAGTTCGACTGCAAAGAGACGGACAGGTTTCAATATCTGTCCAATTCGTCGGGTTTCACTAGGATTATGAACGGAATGTGCCTCGCGCTGGCTGATATAATTTATTTTTAAATATTTAAAATAAAGATTTCAAAATTAGATTCTGTCAATTTTAATCGCATGTGCCAAAACATAAACAACGATACGACCAAAGAGGAACACGTCCAGCGAATATGTCATAGTTTTAAATTCGTAGGTAACAAGTTAACAGCTCTAGCGACGATTTTCGCCATAATACGTCAAATTTAAAAATTTCAACATCAGTTCTAAGTCGGCAATCGGCATACTCTATCATTCTGTCTACTCTGTGGGTGTGACGCACAATGACGGCCACGTCACATAATTGTGTCATTACGGTCACATATTGCAAATTTGTGATGTCTCTACTAACATTTGTGTTTGTGTTTGTTTTAGGTTAATCAACTCCTGTAAATAAATGTAATTTTGTTTTGTAACCGTACACGTCTTGTTACTTCACCAGACCTTCGCTACATAGAGCAAAGTCCTTTAAGCCACTCTGACATTGGCAACTCACCGAGGCGGCCATTTTTAAAAGAAGAAGAAATGTATATTGAAATGTGTACCTAAGGTACCCTTTTTTGACAACTATTGTGGAGCATGTTTTTTGACGGAGTTACTTTTCCTTAGTTTTTATTATTCATAGTCTTTAACGGCCGTTTCCAATATTTGATCTATCTCTGGTTTTGCCCTACTAGAGATAGGAATAGCTCACAAGTCACATTAGATATTAGAGACATATATTTTATGTTAATTGTGAGCTATTCCTATCTCTAGTACGACAAAACCAGAGATAGATCAAATATTGGGAATGGCCGTAAACGAGCAATACGACACACAACACGACACGACATAAGATATATATACTTACATTATACAGTATGTAACAAAAATAAGTGATAATACTTTAGGGTATGTACGTGAATTAATAGCAGGTTATCCTCTTTCTATCGAATCTTACTAACCTAGTGGGGATTTTGAGAGTAAAGGAAGAGAGAAGGCTCTAGTGTACTGCGCACACACTTGAGCACTGTAAAATTATTCCTGCCTATCACCAAAACCGATGTGGAGGTATTTTAATAGTTATAATTTTAAAAATATACTAAAATATTCAATAGATCATGTCATCCTCGAAAGCCCCAGCCACCTTTTCCAGTAAATTTTTAACATTTCTTTCACTTTTTCCGTCATGAAAAAAAAAAAAATATATATATATATATATTATATATATATATATATATATATATATATATATATATATATATATATATATATATATATATATATATATATATACCTTTTCCAGTAAATTTTTAACATTTCTTTCACTTTTTCCGTCATGAAAAAAAAAAAAAAAAAAAAAAAAATATATATATATTTATAGAATTCTATTGTCGACGAGAAATTATGTTTACGTACGAAAATTACATATTCAATTTCAAATAATTCTCGCTGGTTTTTTGCTTCCGTTCTAGATGGAAATCATGTGACACATTGTATATTTTTCCTACATCCATTTAAATGTATGGATATATTGATACCGTATATTGTACTATATTAATTCCATGCATTCTACTAATTAAATGACTCCTTACTATATTTGAGATTATATCGGTACCGTATATTATTTTTGTATGTACGCCATAAACTGTTGAGTTTGTTGCTTCCTCCTAACCTAATATGTTATATCGATACATACATAGGTACCTATATAATAGATCCCAATAAATTCATTGCGTGATGTGGTCTCTGTCTACCCCAATGAGGGACAGGAGTGACGATAATTATGTATGTATGAATAGAGAATCATCCCTCTTTATGAAGTCGATTAAAATGAAATACTTATTTCTATAACTTGGAGTACATAACAGACATTAAAAACAAGTTATCCATATATTACATAGATTAATTAAATTTTAAATTATAATTAGGTAAGTCCGCTAGGCTAACTAAAAAATATTAAGAATAATTATGATAGATATGATCATTTTATTTATGTGAGCGTGTTTCTTCTGAACTTAAGTATGAACACAAAATAAAACAATTGTTTCGGTAGTAGGTATTTTTAAGTTTTATTGTTTAAAATCAAGTAGGTACAATAATAAACCCATAGTCATAATAATCAAAGTGTCGGACAAATCAAATACACCGAAATAGGAACATAAAAGTAATTTAAGAAATTAACAATTTTAAGAACGACCAGTTGAGAGGCTAATTTACTGTGACATTGACTATAGTTAACTTGTGTATGTAAGCAATACTAGTTTTCAATCGTGGCTCTGCCCACGTGACAAGTTGATAAAATTTAACAAATTGAAATTCGTTATTAGCCGTTTAGGCGTTAAAAAAATAAAACAAAAATGCTTAGAAAAATATTAACCTGAAGAATCACATATCAGACATACCTATCAGTACAAAGTCTCAAAAAAAGGCCCTTTAGGCGTCGAAAAGAAAAATAAAAGCGCTTAAAAAATTATTAACGTACCTATCGAAAATAAGATAAATCAGTCCAAAATCTCAAAATATTACACAACTACACAAAAATTACACAACAATTT
Source organism: Aricia agestis (assembly GCF_905147365.1). NCBI lineage: Eukaryota > Metazoa > Arthropoda > Insecta > Lepidoptera > Lycaenidae > Aricia > Aricia agestis. The sequence continues at coordinate 136,030 of NC_056423.1, forward strand.
ACTAATATTATAAATGTGAAAGTATCTCTGTCTGTCTGTCTGTATGTCTGTCTGTCTCGCTTTCACGCCAAAACTACTGAGCCGATTGCAATGAAATTTTGTACACAGTTATTCTAGAGTCTGAGAAAGGACATAGGCTACATTTTGATGTGGGAAAATATCTTATTTCCATGAAAATATCGATGAAAATTAATTCGCATTGCGCGTGGCCAGCGCTCATCCCGGGGGTCCTGGGTTCGAGTCCCGCAGGCGGAACAAAAAGTTTTCAATGTTCCTGGGTCTTGGATGTGTATTAAAATAATATTTCAAAAATCTTAAATATATTTTATGTATAATATTATAAAAAATCCAGAAATATATTGATGCAATGAACATTTTAGTTCTAATACGATTCAACAGATGGCGTTTTATTTTTTACTTCATTGTAACATAGAACTAATCATACTTATTAGTTATTATGTTTTTGTTTATAGTTTTTAATACGTTAGAATATTATGTTTAATAATATTATCACTTGCTATAATAATAATCAATCTATCTTATCTTATAGAACTCCTACTGCATTTCTAAGGAGTTCGAGTGTACCGTGTTGGCCTATATTCCATCCAGAAAATATATCAATGCAATCAACATTTTAATTCTAATATATGAAAACAGATGGCGCTTTACTTTTACTTCATTATTGTAACAGTTAGTACTGTTACAATATCATACCTACTTTATTATATATTATTGTTTTTATTCATAACTAGCTGTTGCCCGCGACTTCGTCCGCGTGGACTTTAGTTTATAGCGCGCGGTGTCAACAAAATTTGTGTCAAATTTAAAAACTTTTTAAAACCCTGGTAAGTGGTACCCCTCTTAGGGCCGTGCAGCGCGCTACACCGGAATGGCAGCGCTGAAAGTGCTGGCCTCGCCGCTGCCATTCCGGTGTAGCGCGGCCCTCAATTATACCTTGTAAATTTTGATGCACCAGATTAATCAAATTACATTTATTCTTACTTAATATGTTTGAGTCTAACAAATTATTGGTAGGATTTTCAATACTAAAATTTCCGCAAGAGATGTCCTCCATTGTCTTATTATCTAATTTAAAATATACTTAAATATTTGGAACATATATTTTTTTAAAAAACATTGTCTGATTATCTATATTTAAATATATAAGTATATTTTGGAATCTCAGGAACTACTGATACAATTTGAAAATTCTTTCAGTCTTACCACTGACATAGTATGTACTACGTAGTACTTACTACCTTACTGAGTCTTACCCATTTATCGAGAAAGGCTACAGGCTATATTTTATCACGCTAAGACTAATAGGAGTGAAGAAATAGAGGAAAATGTGGAAAAAACGGAGGAAATTATTTAAAATTGCTTATTATCTTAAGGTGACGCCGCCTTAAAGTAAAAAACCGTGTTGGATTAGTTTTTATTATTCGTAGGTTGGATATGTTTTAGATTGCTTGTTTCCTATGAGAGGCCGGCCCGGCCTCTCGTAGAAAAAAGTTACAGATTTTATTTTTTAATTTAATGTGATTTTTGTTACTGCATACTCTTCACTAACTTCTGACTTCTCACATATTATTAGGATGGCTTCGCGGACCACTTGGAATGGTTTCAGGGACCACCAGTGGTCCACGGACCACCGGTTAAGAATCACTGCTCTACAACAATTTTTATGTGACCTAAACGTGTCATTTTAACAAAGAGGGTATAAAAGTCCTCAATTAAATAATTCATTAATCACCAGAGCCAGTTCACAATAATTATTGTTACGTAGACTTTTATTTTTATTTAATATATTTAATTAATATATTTATTACAAAATTGTTAAATAAGTACACGACCGGTTTCGAAAAAATCATCATCAGGTCTCTTCGTCATTTTTTCGAAACCACTTCCACTTTAATTAAATATATTTGTAATAAATATATTAAATTAAAGTGGAATAAGTGCTAGGAAAGTGTATAATTATTTAATTGAAGATGAATTTCCACCAAGAAGTGACAGTCAAAGTCTACGTAACAATAATTATTGTGGACTGGCTCTGGTGAATTAATGAAAGTAATCGTACGCTAAGAATAAAACCAGTCAAGTGCGAGTCGGACTAGCGTACGAAGGGTTCCGTACCAATATAGAGTAAAAATATACCAAGAGTTGTATTTTTTGTATGGGAATTAAATTAAATTTTTATTTTATTTTAATATTATTAATAACTTTTGAAGTAGACATATAATGTAAGCCTTTGTGAAAATATCAAGTGCCTGCCTATTGCCATTATTGATATCGAGCAAAAAGCAAAATCTTCTATTTAAACTGAGGTAGACATGCCATACGCATCAAATGTTCCGCCGTTCCAATAGAGCTAATTCACACCGTTGCAGTCAGTGTTCACTGGGGCGCTGTACGCGACGGTCGTATGCGAGTGTGTAAGGTTAGCAAAGAAATTTAAAAAAAAACTTAGTTTATTTTCAGATACTAAATGTAATCAAAGGGCAGAATGCTATCTTGTGTTATAAGATTTTGTAAAAGATATACAAATAAATCAAATAAATTTTCAGGGATTACCTTTCACAGGTAAGTAACTATCATAGTGTTTTACAATAGATGAATAATTTTTACCTAACTACAGCAAAGCAAAAAGTAAGAGTTATGTGTCTCACAGGCTATGTATGTATGTATTTATGTATGTATGTATGTATGTATGTATGGATGTATCATGTATGTATGTATAATATGTTATCGTTAATTTGCGTAAGCCAGTTAGAGTGCAGATTAACGCGGTATTCTGCAGATTATCTGGGTGAGTTAATAAATCATATTATTTAGTTGTAGGTATAGGGATTATTGAATATAATTTTTAGGGCATTAACAAAGGAATAAAATATTAAAATTTAAGTTACCAAAATATGACTGCACTGATAAAATATAACAGATCAAATCAACTAGAAAAAAACAATTTTTTTTTTTTTTTTTTTTTATTAGCCTATGCTATCCCACTGCTGGGCAAAGGCCTCCCCCAGGGTCTTCCACTTGTCTCGCTCCAGCGCCACCGTTGGCCAGCCCGGCTGGTACGCCTCCAGCTCATCGCGCCATCTTTTCCTAGGCCGGCCACGGTTGCGTCTTCCATCTTCAGGTACCCACTCTGTCGATATCTTTGCCCAGCGGTCGGGATGCATACGGCCAACGTGGCCAGCCCAATCCCACTTTAGCTTAGCCGCCTTAACTCCTACGTCCGTGATTTTTGTTTGTGAGCGCAGTATTGTGTTCCTTATTTTGTCCAGAAGACTTACTCCCAACATACTGCGCTCCATTGCTCTTTGGCAAACCCCGAGTTGGGACTTTTGTAAATCGGTCAATGACCAAGTTTGCGCACCGTAGGTTAGGACGGGCAGAATACACATGTCGACGAGCCTGCGCTTCAGGGAGATTGGTAGCTCTCCCTTCATCAGCTTCTTCATGGACCAGTAGCTCTTCCAGGCGTTTTCAATTCGGCGATCGATTTCCTTTCCTGGTCTATTGTCAAAAGAAACTAACTGGCCCAAGTAGATATATTCGTCGACATAGTGTATTTCTTGCTCGTCCAACACGACCCTACGTCTCGTGCTGTTGGTCATCAGTTGTGTTTTGGACCTGTTCATTGTAAGTCCCACCTCGAGGCTTGCAGTGCTGAGGTCTTGGAGCATAACTTGGAGATCTGCGGCTGTAGGAGCGAAAAGGACTATGTCGTCGGCAAAGCGGAGATTGGTTAGCCTTTTCTTATTAATTTCGATGCCCTTGTCTGACCACTGGCTATCCAGTTTTCGGAAAATTTCTTCAAGGACACAGCAAAATAATTTCGGAGAAAGTGGGTCTCCCTGTTTCACTCCTTTAAGAATTTTGAACTTAGGACCGGTGCTACTAAGTTTAATGTCGGCGAAAAAGAAAAAAACAATAATAAACAATTAAAAACAGTCTAATGTTAGCCATACACGCAACGGCCTACCGGAGAGGTCTACCTGTGCAGGTATGCCTGTGCAAGTAAATCGGAGTATGTGTGGGAATAGACCAATAGACCTGTGTAGTTGCTTGGACCTGCGCATTCGACCGGCGCAAAATCGAGAATTAATTCTTTCGAGTGACACCTGTGCAGGCATACCTGCAGGTGACCTCTCCGGTAGACCGTAGCGTGTGTGGTAGCCATAAGGTTAACATGCTAAAGACATAAACGAAGGAAGAGTTTAGCCTAGAATGTGAAAGAGTGACGTTGATGTGTTTTGTATTAATTTCCTAAGATTGTTCTGGGTTTTTAATGTGGTTTATTAGTAGAATATTAACCATTAGATATTTATTATCATGCACAAGTGTACATGCCAGTGATACAACATCCAGAAATATGTCTTTTGTGTTCCCTCCTAAACTCAATCGAAAGTTTTAGTAAAGCATCTACCATTTTACTGAATCGACCGACTTGAGTCCTTGACTGCATTGACTTTTAATTTGACTAGACTTTGGACTTTGCCAAATAGAAAATCGATGATAAAAATTGTTACAAGAACATAGTTTTCCCGCCACTTATTTGACACTGGCCATGGTTATATAGCCGCAGCGCCATAATAAGAAAAAATAAACAAAGGATAAAATATTCAATATTAGCTTCAATGTTGTTGTTGTTAATGTTACTCCACTGATAAAATATGTATATCAGACCAAATCGTCGAACATAGGAATAGAGGGGAGCGTAACAAAAGTGTTTAGTTCACTGCCTTCCGCAATTCAACGATGTACCATTCGTTACTATGCAAACTAACTAGGTAAAGTACAAAAATTTGATTTTTGATTTAAATTTCTCACTTTACCAGATGGTATCAGGAAATCTGCAGATTACCTAGTTAATTTGAACATTAACGTATTTCGCATTCTAACGGTAACATATATATGTCGCAGCCGACTGGTTTAAATAGCCGTTCAATCAAACAGCTAGCCCTTTGACTGAACAACGCCATTCAATCACACGGCTTTACGTTGTTTAGTCGATTTGTTGGCTACAACGTTCAACACTACAGCTAGACGACGCTCAGCCAACTGGTTTAATGGCAAATTAACTAGGGTGAATATTAGTTTTAATATGTAATATTGGAGAATAGGAAAACTTTGTGTATTTTTAAATTGAAAGATTACTCTCGGATTAAGTTTAAGGGGTGACCAAAAGTTTAATGCAATAAGTAAAAATAAAAAATTCTGAGGCGTGTTTTGTGACGGTCGCCGTTCTAACCTAACCCACTTTTGGACTTTCTGGATTGTGTTTGTTTTTGTTTTGGCGGGGGGCTGCGCCCCCCGAGCCCCCCTCTTGTTTGGTGACGGTCGCCGGCTGCTGCCGCAGCACGCTCGCTGCGCTCGCTCGGCTCCCTCTGTGTTGTGGTCTATGTTCTAACCTAACCTAAACAACTTTGGGACTTTCTGGATTGTGTTTGTTTTCGTTTTGGAGGGGGCTGTGCCCCCCAAACCCCCCTTTCGGGGAGGCTGAAAAAACTGTATTCTAACTAATTTTGAACATATTTAGCGCATACAATAATTATAAAACTGATTTATAATTTATGGAATTGCAATAAATATCTTGGTGATGTATTTCATAATCCCGTAATTTCTTCTCGAATATTTGTTGAAATTTTGATTCTCTCGTATATGTGCCTCCATAATTTTTGTCAAATTGATAAAAGTTACAAGTGTTATTAAAGAATAACACTTGTAACTTTTATCTACTTCCTTTCCGAAAAACAACCACAAACACCAACAAACACCTGCTAGTTGACGCCATATTGTAAATAAAACGCACCTAGCGCTGCAGCGGTGCGCGCTGAACTACTTCAATTAGACGGCGGCTTTTGAATCAGCTGTAGTGTTGAACGTTTTGAGCGACTAAAATATTCAATCTAAAAGCTAGACGTGTGATTGAATGGCATTGTTTAGTCAAAGGGCTAGCTGTTTGATTGAACGGCTATTTAAGCCAGTCGGCTGCGACATATACAATGCATTCGACAACCCTCCCACTTCACACTGACCTCACCCGCGCACGCCCTTCGCAGGTACTATTAAATACCAGTTAATTGTAAGTTGTAGTTTAAGTTTAATTAATATAATAATATTAAACAATAAAATTATTAAAAAAAGCAATAAACTTAATAACAAAAAAAAAAAATTATGTAATAGACTTTTTTGCAGTCAGTACTTGCGGGCGTTTGATCTTCGGGGAGTTACGCTTGCATTCGGTATGACCGAAAGTCATAGGCCTGCATCCTTGTCACTCTTACGTATATGTCGCAGCCGACTGGTTTAAATAGTCGTTCAATCAAACAGCTAGCTCTTTGACTGAACAACGCCATTCAATCACACGTCTAGCTTTTAGATTGAATATTTTAGTCGCTCAAAACGTTCAACACTACAGCTGATTCAAAAGCCGCCGTCTAATTGAAGTAGTTCAGCGCGCACCGCTGCGGCGCTAGGTGCGTTTTATTTACAATATAGCGTCAACTAGCAGGTGTTTGTTGGTGTTTGTGGTTGTTTTTCGGAAAGAAAGTAGTTAATAAAAGTTACAAGAGTTATTAAAGAGACAAAAATTGTGGAGGCACATACGAGTGAATTAAAATTTCAACAAATATTCGAGGAGAAATTACGGGATTATGAAATGGATGGACGCAGCCCCCCGTCAAAACAAAAACAAACACAATGTTGTCGAATGCATTGTATATGTCGCAGCCGACTGGTTTAAATAGTCGTTCAATCAAACAGCTAGCTCTTTGACTGAACAACGCCATTCAATCACACGTCTAGCTTTTAGATTGAATATTTTAGTCGCTCAAAACGTTCAATACTACAGCTGATTCAAAAGCCGCCGTCTAATTGAAGTAGTTCAGCGCGCACCGCTGCGGCGCTAGGTGCGTTTTATTTACAATATGGCGTCAACTAGCAGGTGTTTGTTGGTGTTTGTGGTTGTTTTTCGGAAAGAAAGTAGTTAATAAAAGTTACAAGAGTTATTAAAGAGACAAAAATTGTGGAGGCACATACGAGTGAATTAAAATTTCAACAAATATTCGAGGAGAAATTACGGGATTATGAAATGGATGGACGCAGCCCCCCGTCAAAACAAAAACAAACACAATCCAGAAAGTCCAAAAGTTAATTAGGTTAGAACTTAGACCACAACACAGAGGGAGCCGAGCGAGCGCAGCGAGCGTGCTGCGGCAGCAGCCGGCGACCGTCGTCAAATAAAAGGGTGGCTCGGGGGGCGCAGCCCCCCGCCAAAACAAAAACAAACACAATCCAGAAAGTCCAAAAGTAGGTTAGGTTAGAACTGTGACTGTGCTGCGGCAGCAGCCGGCGACCATCACAAAACACGCCTCAGAATTTTTTATTTTTACTTATTGCATTAAACTTTTGGTCACCACTTAAACTTAATCCGAGAATAATCTTTCAATATAATACAAAAAGTTTTCCTATTCTCCCAAATTTCATATTAAGGTAATGGTCGCCCTAGTTAATTTGCCATTAAACCAGTTGGCTAAGCGTCGTCTAGCTGTAGTGTTGAACGTTGTAGTCGACAAGTCGGCTAAACGACGTGTAGCCGTGTGATTGAATGGCGTTGTTCAGTCAAAGGGCTAGCTGTTTGATTGAACGGCTATTTAAACCAGTCGGCTGCGACATATATATTTTTAGTTTCTGTGTGTGAGTAATGTTTTGAGTTTTGTTTTAGGATTGCTTTTCAAATGACATTTTGTAGAGTACAGCACTTCTACCTCAGTTTAAATAGAATTGTTTGGCAAAAAGGGCCAAAAAAACCAAATTTGTTGTATGGGAGCCCCCCTTATTAATATTAATTTTATCTTCTTTTTAGTATTTGTTGTTATAACGCGAACGGCAACAGATATACACAATCTGTGAAAATTTCAGAAGTCTACCTATAGTGGAGACTAATTATTGAGATACAGCCTGGAGACACACAGACGAACGGACGGACGGACAGACGGACAGACATCGAGGTCTCAGTAATAGGGTCCCGTTTTTACCCTTTGGGTACGGAAACCTAAAAATGCAAGTACGGTCGAAACTCATTGTTAAATATTATAATACATATTATTATCTTAATTCTTAACTTGAAGTTGTGACTCTCTACTCCCTTGAGTCTCGAGACTTTCGACTTTTGAGTCTGACTGCCGACTCCCGACTGCTATTAATATTATTAGGGTACGTATGCAGTATTTATTATTCGAGAGTTAGTCACTATTATATTTTCTATGAATTAAAATTTTTAAGTAGGTATGATGTTATTTTACAATATTCACGGAGTAAAATTATTCCGTGACAATATCCAACAAAATGTAGAGTTCGGCGACCGGCCTAGATCAATTCTATGACCTATCAATAAAAATTTTTTGGATCAGATTTGATCATTGATGGGCAAATAATGTACAGTATTCAAAAATGAATAATTAATAGACTAATAACTATTAACTATGTCAAGTATAAAGTAAACACTAAACAATGTAACAACGTTGATCCTCAAAAAATATTATCTAGTAGGTGCCACTAATTGCATGCCATAAAAACAAAAAAAAAAATGTATCGGTCGTTAAAAATTACTTATCTTCAAAATAAAAATCAATAAAATATATCTCTACATAGAGCGGTTTTATAAAACGAATGTGGTTCCATAAGTGACTCACTATTTACCTACTCCCACTAAAACGATCCGATGTGCATAAAAAATATCTACCTGCTCAAAAAGGGTCGGTATTATATTTAGAAGTTTTACGGATATCGGATCATCTGCAACGATTATTCTGCTTCTTACATATCGGTCCCATTGAAAAATGTCTACAGACGAAGGGAGACGCGACGATCAATATTTTGTTAAGAGGCACGCGGAAGTTAGCATCATAGACATAATTTCATACCGCCCAAATTTGAACGCGTACGCTTGGAACTCTACATACAACAGTGGTTTTTGTTACGATTCAATAACGAGCGTGTTTCAAAAACTTTACCGTGGTCGAGATAGTAACGTGTATTGCTGTGATTCATTCGGGTGAACCCCAAGAAGGGGAGTTTGTTCATTTTTATATTTACAGCGTGTCCCTTGCGGCATGCGCGGCGCCTCTTTGCCAGTCTCGTTACTACGGCCGTTTGACGCACGAACACCAGTGCAACGAAAGTGATGTAAATATTACTCCTACTACTATAATATTTACTAACGACGATCTGTTTTCAAAATACAAACAAAACTATTTTGTGAAAGTGATAAAAAGTGACTGAAAAAATTGTGTGGCTTGTGTGATAATTGAATATATCTGTGCATCGTGATGTTTCACTTCGATCGTACATAAATTCGACCGAGGAAATGCTACGGGCTATCCGTACTCGATGTATTTCAGGAAATGCTTCAGGCTGGAACTTTTTGTTCGCATAATTCACACTAGAGGTCAGTATTAAATTAAGCTAGACGAACTTTCACATAAAATATCGCGTAAATAATTATTCCTTCTGATCACGCAGCGTATGTATAGGTATAAATATAAGGGTCAAAGTACTGTTCTCTTCCCTTTTACATCCCTTCTCCGCCCTTTACGCATGATCGACCAGTGAAGTTTGGTGCTCCCTTCGTTATTAAAAATTTATATCACGCCAAAATGGCTGGTATAAAATGTAATGGTTTGCTCTTTAAATTCAAATTAACATCATTTTGGGCAAATATTTTTGTATTTATATACTTAATGTTATAATATTAGTAAGTATAGATTATGTTTAATAAAAAGGATTACCTAGTTGACCTAGTTCGTAATTTTCGATTGGTATATCTTAATAAAAAATGACGTTAGTACATTAATAATATGATTATTATTATCAATATGATAATTGCAAAAAATATTAATATAAATTACTTAAAAGTAATTAATTTTACTTAAAGTTAAAAGTATTTTCAGATTTAACAGCATTCAAAGATTTAAAATATTTATTTTATCATAATAAATAGGTAAGTGTGTCAAGATAAGCCTAAAGCGCTTATTCCACTTATCCTAACTAGGAAGTCCTAGCTAGGTTAGGATCCTAGCCAGGATCCTAGCTTTCTAAATGTTATTCCACTTGACTAAATTTTTTAGGATCCTAGCTAGGACTTCCTAGCTAGGATAAGTGGAATAAGCGCCCTCAATTTATTAATTATAATCCAATTTATAATCATAATAATATGTATTGTCACCTCTCATCTAAAATAATATATAATATATCGTGGGAGAGCCATGCTTCGGCACGAATGGGCCGGCTCGACCGGATAAATACCACGTTCTCACAGAAAACCGGTGTGAAACAGCGCTTGCGCTGTGTTTCGCCGAGTGAGTGAGTTTACCGGAGGCCCAATCCCCTACCCTATTCCCTTCCCTTCCCTACCTTCCCTTATTCCCTTCCCTTCCTTACCCTTCCCTATTACCCTATTCCCTATTAAAAGGCCGGCAACGCACTTGCGGCTCTTCTGATGCTGCGAGTGTCCATGGGCGACGGATGTTGCTTTCCATCAAGTGACCCGTTTGCTCGTTTGCCCCCTTATTTCATTAAAAAAAAAAGAATAAAAACAATAATAACGACAATAACATCCCTAAATTAATTAAAATAATATTATCAACAAAATATTAATATTAATTAATATTATTTTTAATTATTATCTGTATTTAAATTATCTACTGATAATAATCATTAATAATCAATAGGTGTAATAACTAATAACCAAAGATAAACTACGGAACCCCGAAAATACTCAGCACAACATAAACAAAAAAAATGTTTATTAGCTCTATGTTTTTAATTTAAAATTTAATCAATGTGATTATTTTCGAAAATTATAAACTCTACACAAATGCTCTACATATTTTGTTATTAAATTACGTTCACACCATGTTCACATTTACATGTTTGTTATAATATGATAATTTGACAATTAATGTACTTAAATGTGAAACTTATTAGCTCTACATTTAACATTTATTAGCTCTTTTCATAAAAATACTGTCTAATAAACAATAATTACTGTAAAATGAAATGCGAAAAGCTAACATCATAATGTTTCAAGCGCAAAGTAGGTAAATTGCGCAGATTGATGAAAACATTACATTTTTATTGATAAAAAAATCTCGATAAATGAGTGAAGTGACGCATCTATGCAGATAGTTACCATAAAGAGCAAGACGTAGCGAACGGCACCAGACATGTTTGTTTTCATACCAGTCCGAATTAACGTCGCGATTGGTTCAAAATCCATAACTGGCCTCCGAGAGCCAGGTGTCGTTCACACCGCGGCCTCGCGCGCCTCGTCTCGTTAATCACTCGTGTTCGCTATTGTTATAGCGCGTCGTACAGCCATCTTTGTCAAATTACAAGCGATTCCTTTCAATAATTTGATTGTAGTAACAAATGGAACAAAACATAAAATTTGTTACTGGTGCGCGATATGGTAGAATCGAACGGATTATTACATTCTCTTTTGTTTTAACGTTGATGTTTCGATAAATACGAGCGTTACGAGTGCTTACGGCTTTAACGACCAGTCGACCATTAAAATGATGGATGATGTGTTTCTCCGCAAAAACTGTGTAATGTGTTTGTTTAAATAAACAATGTGAAGGGTGCTTTTAGTGTTAGTATTTGTCCATATTTGTGATAAGAACTGCGTCGTAATTTCTCGTACACATTGCATAAATGAGTGGAATGGCGTTGCGGAGCGCGCGGGCCGGAGCATGCGCGCCAGTTTCGTCGCGACCGCTAGGAGCGCACTGAGTGTCCTTCGTTTGTGTGTATATCAAAATGGGACGGTCCAGATTCCCAGGAAAACCATTAAAATTTCATAATAGAAAGCGTATAAGTGTCCTATCTGGCACAATCTACCATGAAACCGCTCCAGATAATCAAACAGCGAGCCGAGGCTCTGCTTCTAACGACTATGTTGGAGATAAAGAGGTAAAGCTTGTTCACGGAAAGATTTTATGCTTTATTACTTGCATATATTCGATATTGTTACAGGATGTGTTAAGTTTACGTAATAACTAAAGGCAACAACGAAGCGTCAAATGTAGAGTTAGATGCCAATACGGGGACAACTTTTGACATTTAGATTATTAAACTTACAATTTGTCAACAAAGGAACGAAGTAAATATTATATTTCAGTTATTTCTTGTGTATATTTTAATATCTACGCTTTTTATGACAAAACATAACCTTACATGAAAAACAAAAAATATTTATGTAGAGTTAAAAATTAAATGTAGAGTTCCTCACTTTTGTTGCTGTTTGACAACTTGACATGTTGGTTTGACATATGAAATTATCAAAATATAAAATAATACGGTAGGTATTGTTTAAATGTAAATAATTTCGTTAATAGTAAATAAGCTTGAAGCTTCTATGTTTTTTACATTTACATAAATAATTTAAAGTTTGTAACAAAATAATAATACTCATTGGCGATTAGTGATAAAACAGAAGTTTCTTGTAAAAATAGATCTTGTCTTGATAGTAACATTGTTAGGTTATTTTAACTCAATGTCATTTAAATGAACATAATATCTACCTAATTAATATGACTGACCTTATTAAAAGTACTTATACACATTTTTATAACACTGATAAGAAGTTTTCACTACTTATTTCATTTGCAATAAAAATTTGTAGGTATGAGTTATGATTGTTTTATAATGTCTTAAGTCATTGCTTTAGGAATATTTATTACTTAGTTCAGGTAAGTAAGTACCTAACTGATCTATTAACGGCGGTTCCCAATATTTGATCTATCTCTGATTTGGCCCTACTAGAGATAGTAATAGCTCACAATTGACATAAAATATATTGTCTCTAATGTCTAATGTGAGCTATTCCTATCTCTAGTAGGGCCAAATCAGAGATAGATCAAATATTGGGAACCGCCGTTAGTAAGTACCACTTTAGTACCTTAGTATTTATTTAGAATTTTGAATAGAATTTAAACACAAACTGTTTGCTATGATACTTATTATATTATTAAAAAAGTGGGCTCAAGGTATAAAATGAAAAAAAAAATCTAAATATAAATATTGCACAGAGCGTTGGAGAGAATGATGAAAAGATGGAGATAAATACAGCTCTCCAAAGCTTGTTGAAGAAGAGGCAGTAATCTCTATCCCATACACTAAAAACCAACTTTTTGCCATTTGTTTTCAATACTTACAATATTTTTACAACTAAAGTTATTAATGTTTTATTCTTTATAAACTCCTAGCTCATAAAAAATCTGATTTGCCCCTCCTGGCCCAGAACCTGGGTACGTCCATGTTTGTTTCTATGTAGAGCCCGATTTCTTAAAAAAATATCTTATTTTCCTTACTATGTATAGAAACAACACAGAAAACTTGTATTTTGCGCTGTGAGTTGATGCTGGCCTGGCTGGCATCAACTCAAAACATCACTTCGTGTAAAAGTGTCACATCTGTCACATCATATTCTATGACTACTAGTTGGGGCATAGATTTTGTTTGCGCCGTCTTTTCTATATGTAGTAATAATAGTTTAATGATTTTCCTTTTTTTTTCTTTGATGAGACTATGCTCTATCTTATATCTTTAAACAAGCAATTCTTGTATATATATACAACATATATAAAACAAATCCAACGATTTTCATGACATTTAGTATATAGGGGGTTTCAGGGGCGATAAATCGATTTAGCTAGGAATCATTTTTATAAAATGTCATTTTTTATCGAATACCGAGCAAAGCTCGGTCAAATAGCTAGTGGTTGAATTAAATAAAATTAAAGTTTAAAATACTACATGAATAAAAGTTCATAAATTGATTTCTCATATAAGTAATTAAATATTAAAATAACTGAAGTTACAAGTAAAAAATAAAAACTATTCCAGGAAATAACAAGATATGATTTTAAAATTCCAGGAAGAAGAAAAGAAAGAAAGTAATGGGGATAGCAAGGGAACATCTGTGAACAACGTCAAAGAGAATTCACCACCTCCAAGTCCAGAGGATAAGCAGGACGTCAACAGTGACCCTTCAAAGTCACCGGTCCGAACAAGATCACATCAAAACAAAATGGAGCCACCAAAGCCTGATAAACCAAAACCAGTGAAAAAGACAGTTACTTTTGGGACTGTTGAAAGTTGTGAGGACATTTTCTTTCCCTTAAAGAAGGTTCCTATCAAACATCATGCACCACTAGTGTCTATCATCAAGAAGAAATCGGCTTTAAAACAAACTGAATATTCTACATTTAGCAGCATTCTGAAACCAGCTAAGCTCACAGATTTGAGTTCAAAATCATCATCTGAACACCAAGAGGGGTATTTGAGGAAAAATTTAAATCCATTGTCAAAACCTACTAATAAATTCTCTCATTTTAGTGACATACGATGCACTTCTCCACCTCCAAGAAATCTATCTCCAATTGATAAAGAAACTTCAGGAACGAGGAGTTTTGTCTTACCAGTGAGAAGTAGTCATTCATCGAGAGTTATAAAGCCAAACAAGAAATTTATTGACGGAGAAGATCAATTATCATCTGTGAGCACCTCTTCGTCCAGTAAAGTCCTGAAGAAACCAAAATTAAAACAACTCGTGTTTAACAACTTACCCAATGACGAGGATGATGAAGAAGAAACCAGTGAAAAGATTCCAGAAAAATCAGCACTCAAAACATCAAATCTATTCAAAGACAGAACTACCAACTCTTTCTCGAGTCTCGGAAGTTCAGTATCGAGAAAAGTTTCCAGGGATCTGTTCTCTTTTGATAAATCTCTAGAACATGCACAGGATGAAAACTCTAACGTCGAAAATACTGACAAGGCAAAGTCTTCTGAGGGCAAAAAAGAGGAAAGATTGGGACACGCTATGAGGAAATTGATGGATATATCCGACGCTAGTTCCTCTAGCAGTACTAGCAGTGGCTCGGAGTCTGAGGGCAGCTGGGAGAGCGAGAGTTTGGAAGGAAGCGGCGATGAAGAGGAGAAGCAGCCTCCAGCCAGTCCAGAGAAAGACAAGTCGTCAGCCTCTCAATTGCTCAGCGGCAAGGTTATTATCAGAGAGGCAAGACTGCAGCTCAACAGTACAACACCCAGTACTGCAGGCTTAGATGGACCATTCTCATCTTTATCATCTGTCACAAGTAAGTCTATATTCCTACTTACTATTTTTAGGAAATGTTAAAAATATGATAGACGAACTGTCACCAGCAGTATTTCCGGACCTATACGACCTGCAAAACTTCAAGAAGAGCCGGGAACGCACCTGAAGCTCTTGTGATAGTTGTACTTAAAATATGATAGGCTATAATATGACTATGGCATATTGAAGTACTTTGAAAAAGAACCATGATTGTAACATAAGCAATATGATTATATTTTAGAAAAAAAAAGTATACTTATTTTTAAGTTCTTACACTAGGGCCTATTTCACCACTTCCTGATAAAGTGCTAGATAGCCTATCCACAACTTTTTTGACAGATTCTTCATACTCTATCTGTCAAGTTAAGTGGTGGCTAGCCTATTCAGCACTTATCAGGAAGTGGTGAAACATGCCCTTACTATAAACTTTAACAAAAAGTACCATATCAAAAATGAATTTGAATATAATCAGAATGATGTTCAATAACCAAAAAACTTTGTATTCATACATAATTTTTTTTATAATTTGTTTTGTGCATAACTAGTGGATGAAGAAATAGACGAATCTACATCACTTCTGAGTCCTCTTGGTGAATATTTACAATGCATGCATAAATGTTACATTAAGCTTAGAACAGTACCTATTGTGATTTAAATGTCTATGAAATAAGTTTGAACAGGGATTGAACCATAACATAAGCCTTACATCTTCATTTCATCATCTTTCATTCTTGAAAAAAACTTTTTTAAAGGCCTATTTTATTAAATACAGCTTTCTTTTAGTCCACCTGGGATTAAAACTGAATTTTGGAAGGGAGTTGCTGCAACTTGATGTATTTTTTTGCAACCTCTAAGTTCACCTTGTCTTACTCTATTTGGTGTTCGTAAATGTTGAAAATACTTTAATATTTTTGTTTTAATAACAATTTCCTTTTTAGCCAACAACCTGCCCACAACGGTGACTTGTGGAGTTTGCGGTGCCGTGCGATTTTACAGATTTGTCCGACAAGCTCGGAAATTCGGAATATACTCTTGCGAGTCCTGTCGCAAGTTTATTTCAAAACTTCTCAAGAAAGACAAAGTGGCATTGCGATCAGCTCCAGTTGTTATGCATTGTGTCAGAGGAGAAGGTAATATTGGTTTGACTTTAAGTACCTGTGATTTCAGAAGTAACTAGGCTGAGTGACTTATGGTCAGTGACGTGCGTTACTGAAATAAAAAAAAGGTTTGACATTAAAAACATACCCTCATTTTTCAGGTAACTGTCATGTTCCACCAATCGTACGATCACAACAATGGAAGCTACTAAAGTGTACCAACAAAACGAGATGTCCAGCCTGTTGGCTGAAATTATGCCTCAAAGCATTCCAAGTGCCGCCGCATATAAGGGCGACGTTGACAGCCATGTTACCGCCGTATATGAGGAATGGGTCAAAAACTGCCACGAGCCTTTCCCCACCGCAACCACTACGACATAATACAACACAGTCAACGTTCGGTACTCTGGCCAACAGTGAGACTGAAAATAATATCTTTGCGGTTAAAACACCAAAAAAGGTTCCCGACGAAACGGAAAAGGTAGAGGTTGGTATTCTTGTTTCTATCAATATGTTTTTGAGTGTTTACCATTATGATGCTTTATTACATGAGATCAACCCCTTGCTTCTAAATATCGATAATATCAAGATTTTAGGACACAGAATAATCTTTTACAATTCTTTACTATAGGTATTAATACATTATTTTAATATTTTACTTGCTTTTTAGGATACCACATCTAAGAGCCAAAAGAACATCCAAGAGGACGATGACAGCAAAGACGATGAGAATTCCGGAAGGAAACGTCGCTTGACAAGGGTTAAAGTGAGAAAGAAAGATAAGAGCGAAGCCAAACAGGTGGAAGATCCCAAGCGACAGAAAATGGAACTAAAGGGCCCGAGGGTTAAGCATGTGTGTAGGAGTGCTTCGATCGTGCTGGGTCAACCTATCGCGACATTCCCTGTGACAGAAGAGAAAGATAAGGAGAAAGCTGATGATGACAGCTGTATGCCGCTCGTGGAAGACAGGGACAGAGGCACACCGGACTTGACAAGCGGCGATTCTGAGGTAGACGACAAACCTCTCCAGACTGTACCTGAAGTTAAGGAAGTTGACCAAGAAAATGTTGAGCCGAAGAAGAGAAAGATCGAACCTGTTGTGGCAAAACAGAAGGCAGAGTCCAGTGAGGATGAGAGTATCATGGACCTTATACCCAAGAAACAGCCATTGAAAGTTTCTAATGCAATTAATGTAAGTACTATAAAATATACATATTGAATAAATAAGCTGTTGACAAGGTTAAAATTACTTAAAAATTTAAATTGATCTAGCTGGGAATCAATTTTAGAAAATGTCATTTTATTTGTGTTTTATCGAATACTGAGCAAAGCTCGGTCAAATAGCTAGTAGTCTAAAATATGACAATATTAACAATATAAGATAATATTGTTAATATTGTCATATTTTAATATTTCCACAATATAGTACTTTGTTTGCTGCGAAATTAATTCTTACACATTTTAAATATTATATATTTCATAATTTTTAGGTGCGAGGTCGTTCTCAGAAGTACAGCCAGAATCGACCCGAGCTAATATGTGTGGACTTCTGGGAGATCTATGATCCGGACGAAGTGTGCAACTCCGGCTTTGGTCTGATTGGCACTGCTCCGTTTACGTTGCCAAAACTTTGCTTCTTGTGCGGAAGTGCTGGGAGAGAAAAGGTATTTTTTTTAGGTTTATACCCTAAATCCCGCGCGGCTTCGCCCGCGTAAATTAAAAATTTTACGGAAACTGGGGCAATTTTTATGGCAATATTTGGCACAGATATAGAGTAGACCATGTGAAGAGAGTAGGGACATAAGTTATTTTTATCGGAAACTACATTTTCCCATAAAAAATAGCTTATTATCCCTATCCCTACTCTCTTCACATGGTCTACTCTATATCTGTGCCAAATATTGCCATAAAAATTGCTCCAGTAGTTCGTGAGATAAACCATTTCTAATGTTTCCCCCGTTTTCCCCACATTTTCCTGAGTTTCTTTGGTCGCATTAGTCTTAGCGTGAATTATCACGCTAAGATACATATAATATAGCCTATAGCCTTACTCGATAATTGATAAATAAGCTATCTAACACTGAAATAAGTTTTTAAATCGGACCTATAGTTCCTGAGGTTAGCGCGTTCAAGCAAACATACTCTTCAGGTTTATACTTAGATTTTTTTAAATTATCGCTTGACAAACTCGAGTCTCGATCTAAAAGACTATGAAAAGTACCAATAACACATAATAGGCTCATAATCGACGACGCATAGTGTAATATGGTAGTGATGATGATGACGATGAATGTAATTAGCATAGTAGCATAATATGCTTTCCGTTCTTAAAACAACGCCGAAACTCCCAAACTTGTATCTATAAATAATCAGGAGTTCTCTCAGCACCTTCCGAACCACGGTATACCAGGTATACCTCGGTGCAAAATCTTACTTGTGAAGTCACCCCATGTTTCCCTATAAAATTTGAGGAGTTCCCTCGATTACTTATGGATCCTTCATCAGATCACCACTTTTGTGAATATAATACTAAATTGGCATGATACCCTATATACCAAAAGAAAAATTTTGAAAATCGGTTTACAAACGGCGGATTAATCGTTGAACATAAGAAAACGAACATAACACCTCCCCCATTTTGAAAGTCAGTTAAAATTGGAGCCTATAAGTTATTCTGATGTATAAGCTATATTATTGTAAAGTTTCATTAAAATCTGTTCAGTAGTTTTTGCGTGAAAGAGTAACAAACATCCATACATCCAAACAAACTTTCGTCTTTATAATATTAGTAGGATGTGCTATACCGTACGCTGTTATTTTAGAAAGTAAAGAAACAGGTTGAAAGACAGTTTAGCTTTTGTAATAACTTTTAGCAAATTGTGATGCATGATTTTTTTTCATGAACTGAATGAATTTAGTATAAAAACGAATGAACAACATTCGTTTTTGTTCGTTTTACCCTGTTTATTTATTTATTTATATAACATGGAAAACTTACAGCTAAGTAATGTCGGTGGCAATTTTATGTATGATTATCAGAAAGCCAATTACAAGTTTTCACCTCTAAGTAACAGATAAAATTATACATGATATTGTGAACGGTCTTAATTATATTATACTAGAGATCGCCCAATGGTCGAAATTCGACCTTAGTTTCAACGACATTAGGACTACTACCTATATTTTGTGAAAAAATATTGATTTTTTTCAACTCTTATATCTGGGACTCAGCTGATCTTAGACTGGCCGCGTAAACATTGTCTAATAGTACCTATTAGATTCAATAAAAAAAATTAATCCATTTTCAATTTGTCACCTTGTTGTCAACAGACTTCACTCATAAATAAAAGAGTATAATTCGTATGTATAGGCTTATCACTCAAAAATCTGTCATTTTTCCTAGTGTGTGTTGTAGAATGTGTAATGTTTTATTTGTTAAAAAAATGTAAGATAAAATTATAATTTCAAAATAATATTAGCTCGATGCCATCCTTCACTATATAAACTATAACTGTGCAAAATTTCATTCACCTACGTTTCCCCATTTTTCGTCAAAAGGGATACAAAGTTTTTGGCTCACGTATTAATATATAAGTAGATATAGAAATGTTTCTTAAATAGGATACAATGCAAAAATAAGTACTTATAGCTTAAGGTTTAAACGATGGTATGGCCAAATAACCAAAATAACAACATGCTACTTACAATAAAATAAGTAATATGGTTTCAAAGCTGATACAAATTGTAGGAAATCAAATTATCAAAAAAATTACAGCTCAACCTGTTTCTAATCGACGTTGCCTTTGTAGTGAATACGTCAAGATCATAATCCCGGCATAGCTTGTTGAAGTTGCGACTCACTCTCACAACATACGAATTTTGTCTGTAGTTAGTAGATGCTATTGGTACAGCTATTGGTGGGTTGAACCTAGTGAATTTAGTGGGGACATTAATCGAGAATTTAGAAAGTAGTTGCGGACAGTCTAACTCATTTGACATCGTCTTTAATAGTAAAGTACAGTTAGTTATCATGCGTCGAGTTTTTAATGGTAGGATATGAAATTTTTTACATAGGCTTAGATAGTTGTCCGAATGGTATGCTATTTTTTGATGATAGCATATATATTTAATAAAACTTTTTATGAATCGCCTCTATACGGTCTATATATTTATGATAATAAGGGCTCCACACCTGCGAGGCATACTCAAGGTGACTTCTGACATATGTGCAGTACAAAATTTTTAAAGTTTTCGCTTCGTTAAAACAGTTTGACATTCGCATCACAAACCCCAAGGCCTTGGAAGCTTTGTTAATAATCGCCTCAATCTGAGTATCAAAAATTAGCTTACAATCGTGATGTACGCCTAGATCACGAACACAGCTCGACCTAGATAAGATTTGGCCTCCTAATGAGTAATTTGCGTTTATGGCAAAACGCTTCCGAGTATACGTTATTATTGAACATTTGCTAGGATTAAGATCTAGTTTATTAATTTTGCAATAATTTTCAAGGTTGGAAAGGTCTGATTGAAAGTTAAGAACATCTACAGGTGAAGTTATAATAGCGTAAATTTTCATATCATCTGCAAAACATAATAGTTTTGCGAACTTTAAGCAGGAATCAATGTAATTTACGTATATTATAAATAGTAAAGGCCCAAGTAGCGAGCCTTGAGGTACACCACTCGATATAGGAACCCAGCTAGATATGTAATTATTGAGTACTGTGGCCTGAGAGCGATTCTTGATATAAGAGGAGAACCACCTGAGAAGATCTCCATGTATACCTATATTTTTTAGCTTGAAAATTAGTAGTTAGTTCATGGTCAACGCGGTCAAACGCTTTGCTATAGTCTGTGTATACACAGTCAACTTGACTACCATTGTCCATGGTGTCTGTGATGAAATCATTAAATAGTATAAGATTCGTTACGGTCGACCGACCTCTTAAGATTCCATGTTGAAAAGAACTAAAATAATTTTTGAGGGCATCATAAACCTGATTAAAGATTATCCTTTCAAAAACTTTGGCGATGATACACAATTTTGAGATCGGTCGATAGTTGGTTAAATCAGTTTTTGAGCCCTTTTTATGGATGGGGGTGATAAAAGCTTGTTTCCAAATTTTGGGAACAATACAAGAGTCTAGAGATTTCTTAAATAGAATTGAGATTGGTCTGGATATAGAGGACGCACAACGCACTAAAAACTTTGCTGGTATGTTGTCAGGGCCCGCTGCCTTAGTAGTATCAAGTTTGCGAAGCAAGTTAGCAATTTCTTCGTCATTAATATTAACACTTGAGATATCAGAGACATAATTGTTACTGGCACATCTAGAGGGAGCTGAGGTGGATGAAGAGTTGAGAAATGTGGAATGAAAATACGAGGAAAACGCTTCGCATATGCCTTCCCCCGTTTAATAAATCTGGTCATTATATTTAAGCAAGCTGGGGATTGCATTATGGTTGTTTCTGGTCTTAACGAAAGTCCAGAAGTGTTTGGGATTATTTAGTATAGATTTCTCTGTTAAATTCATATAATTTTGGTTACAATCTTTTTCGGTACTTTTAACTTTATCGCGAAGATACTTGTATGATAATTTGTCGCATATGTTGTTAAATTTTTTCATTTTTAAAAAGGTTTTATGTTTTTCTTTTATTAATTTTTTAAGCGGTGAAGTATACCAAGGCGGATAGGTTTTATTTCGTTTATGTTTTTGGGGGATGTAACAATTGTGTAATTTGATAATTGTTTTGTTAAAGTAATCCACCGACTCATCCATACCAAAATTAGCGAATTCACTTTCCTAATCAATTTTAAATTTCGTTATTAATGGAGTCAAAGTCACCCTTGTCGTATAAGTACAGAGTTCTGGGAGCCTGGTGTAACACACTGGGAGGTCACTACAGATTCAAAATATGTTGTGAAAGCTGTGCTTTTCTTTACGAATAGATATGCGGCTTACTGTATTCTGCTATTGTAATTCTTAGATGAAGAAGTATACTTAAAACATAGTTCCGTACGTTATAGAGCAAAAATAGGCCAAAATTATTTTTTTGTATGGGAGCTCCTCTTAAATATTTATTTTATTTTTATTTTGTTATTAATTATGAAAGTAAACATATAATTAAAGATTTTGTGAAAATTTCAAGTGCCTATATGTTACCATTATTGATATTGAGCAATAAAGGCCAAAAAATCACGTTTGTTCTATGGGAACCCTTAAATATTTATTTTTAGTATTTGTTTAGTTAGAAATACACAATTAGTTAGAAATACACAATCTGTGAAAATTTCAGAAGTCTAGCTATAGCTATAGCCGCTATAGAGGTTATTGAGATACAGCCTGGAGACAGACAGACGGACAGACAGACATCGAAGTCTCAGTAAATAGGGTCACGTTTTTACCCTTTGGGTACCCTAAAAATACGTAATATGGTACTTGGGAACTGCCGCTGCAAAACTATTGCATAGCATTTTTTATCAACTTATGCAATTATAATTCGCATACGCCTAGTCGCACCCACACAAACATAGTTCTGAAGTCTGGCAACGCCATTCGGTCACCGCACTCAAAGCCCGCAATGAAAGCTATGCAAAACTTTAAAAAATAAAGAAAAATAATTAACACTAATGTAAGCAAAACCTGGTCTATATTCTCAGATGTTGGTGTGCTCGAGCTGCTGCGAGTGGTACCACACGTGGTGCGCGGAGGACACCGCGGGCGGCGTGTGGACGTGCGCCCGCTGCGTCACGTGCGCGGCGTGCGCGCGCCCCGCCGCCCGCGCGCGGTGCCGCTCGTGCGCCCGCCACTACCACGCCGCGTGCCTGCCCGCCGCGCCGCCGGATCACCGCAGCGACTGGCCGCAGGTAATGTCAGATGTCGGTGTACTCGAGCTACTGCGAGTGGTACCACACGTGGTGCGCGGAGTACCAGTTACAGCAGCAATAACTAGTAGATTAGCAGCTGTAGCTCTGACACTAGAATAACCTGCGTCTGAGAGTTGATGTGATTTAAACAAGATATTAAACTCTATACCACCACCATAACTACTATCTGTAGTACCATCGAGGAAGTTGATTCCTATGCAATTGACAGACCAACGTTATTTGGTCGAATATGTCAATTCAATGTTAATTGTGATCTGTCAGCTGGGTTTGACGTAACGCAACCAAACTACTTAGGTCCTCGATTTGCATAGGAATCAACTTCTCTGATAGTACATACTACTATCAGTTTACATTGTATTTAAACTTCTTGTTAAAATTCGATAATTTAAAAATTTATTATGAAAATGTCCGTGGACTTAAAACTAAGACCAATGACTTTTATAAAAACGTGTGTTTTCATGATTATGATATTATAATACTTTCGGAGACTCGGCTGAATAGTGGTATGTACAATTCAGAACTATTTTACGATCACTATGTTGTTTACAGAAGAGACCGTGAGTCATCGCGCTTTTATGTGCGATCCGATGGCGGAGGGGTATTAATTGCTATTGCAAAAAGTTTAAATTCATTACGAGTACTAGAGCTCGAGAGTTCGAATGAATATTTGTGGCTGAGTATAGAAATAAAAAATAATAATTATACTAATAAAAGTGAAAAAATATATTTATGCTCGGTATATTTCCCTCCACCACCTAAACTGCAATTACTAAATGAATTTTTCACGCAAGCTCAAAAACTTATAGACACCAATCATAAAGTTATTATTATCGGTGACTTCAACTTAAGCGGGATAGAGTGGTTGAAGTGCAAAGATGAAGACTTTACTGTTCCCTCGACAGATGAAAACAAAGAGCTACATTTATCATTTTTAGATTTTATAAATTGTAACGCTCTTTATCAATATAATCGTTTTAAAAACCATCGTAATAAGATATTAGATTTAGTATTGAGTAACACAAATTATATACAAAATATTCGTACCATGGATGATGATGACGCACTATCTAGAGTCGACGAAAACCACCCTCCCTTAGTATACACACTAAATGCCGCGTCCCATTCTGGGCGTAGACTCTGGGGGGGCGCAAGAATGGCCAGATAAACTCTTATTTTTTCAAATTGCTCCCGATAAGTACTTCCGCTGCGCCCCAGACATGTTTTCCAATGTAGTAAAAAAAAAAACCACAGCCGAACATCTTATAATTTATAATAAGTAATAATAAGTTAATACGATTATTACATTTAAAATAAAACCAATAAATCAGTGTGTACACAAAGTAATGATAACATCCTGTATGTGAAGGGTCGATGCTTACGACAAAAACCGGTTCAGTCGCAGTCCGCTGTTCACAGCTGACACTATATTGTTATACTGATAAGTGATGTAGTTTAGCAAATTAAATTATAATAATGTTTTTATTTGCAACTGCAAAATACATCAAATTTAGTTTATACTACACTATCTTTGTTATTAGCTGTACTTCCCCGTGAAGGATGAATAACTTTAGTCAATAGATTATTGGATAAGTTTATTTGTTTACTAGCTGTTGCCCGCGACTTCGTCCGCGTGGACTTCAGTTTATAGCGCGCGATGTCAACAAAATTGGTGTCAAAAGCTTTTATAAAAAAACCCTGGTACCCCTTAAATCAATACAGCTGTGCAGTGTGCAAACGATAAGTACTTCATTTTTGTATGTTAAACTTTATATATTATGCCAAATTTTAAAGCTTATTTAGCCCCCCAATTACACAACTTTACCCATAAACTATTAATCATTGATAGGTTTAGCCCCAATTTCACCAACGTCTGTTAGTGTTAACAGCTTGTTAAAATATCCTGTCTTCTCTTTCATTCATATGAAAAATGAAACAGCTAACGTGATACTAATTCGAGCATTAACTTTAACAGTCGTTGGTGAAATTTGGTCTTAAGGTTACGTCACTGCCTGCACAGATAAAGTACTGAGTTATTTAATACCGTAGAATAGATATAACAATCGAAAAAAATCGAGACTTAAATGTAAGATGATACCACCTCTTATAGAAAGACTTTTGAGCAAGCGTCAGCGCGATGTAGAAGACGCACGGCGCCATCTATTATGAATTTTTTGAACAAATTTACGACCCTTACAACCCTTTTTTCCAGTAAAAAAGTAGCCTATGTCCTTTCTCAGGCTTTAGACTATCAGTATACAAAATTTCATTACAATCGGTTCGGTAGTTTTGGCGTTTGGCGTGAAAGCAAGACTGACAGACAGACAGACAGACAGAGATACTTTCGCATTCATAATATTAGTACAGATTATGTGCACACTGCACAGCTGTTTTTGGGTATTTTGATTAATTAAGGGCCGCGCTACACCGGAATGGCAGCGGTGAGGCGAGCACTTTCAGCGCTGCCATTCCGGTGTAGCGCGCTGCGCGGCCCTAAGAGGGGTACCACTTACCAGGGTTTTAAAAAGTTTTTAAATTTGACACAAATTTTGTTGACACCGCGCGCTATAAACTAAAGTCCACGCGGACGAAGTCGCGGGCAACAGCTAGTTATGAATAAAAACAATAATATATAATAAAGTAGGTATGATTAGTTCTGTTATAATAATGAAGTAAAAAATAAAGCGCCATCTGTTTTCATATATTAGAATTAAAATGTAAAAATATTTTCTGGATGGAATATAGGCCAACACAACACACTCGAACTCCTTAGAAATGCAGTAGGAGTTCTATAAGATAAGATAGATTGATTATTATTATAGCAAGTGATAATATTATTAAACATAATATTCTAACGTATTAAAAACTATAAACAAAAACATAATAACTAATAAGTATGATTAGTTCTATGTTACAACGAAGTAAAAAAAAAGCGCCATCTGTTGAATCGTATTAGAACTAAAATGTTCATTGCATCGCGTCGATATATTTCTGGATTTTTTATAATATTATACATAAAATATATTTAAGATTTTTGAAATATTATTTTAATACACATCCAAGACCCAGGAACATTGAAAACTTTTTGTTCCGCCTGCGGGACTCGAACCCAGGACCCCCGGGATGAGCGCTGGCCACGCGCAATGCGAAGTAATTTTCATCGATATTTTCATGGAAATAAGATATTTTCCCACATCAAAATGTAGCCTATGTCCTTTCTCAGACTCTAGAATAACTGTGTACAAAATTTCATTGCAATCGGTTCAGTAGTTTTGGCGTGAAAGCGAGACAGACAGACAGACAGACAGACAGACAGACAGACAGACAGACAGAGATACTTTCGCATTTATAATATTAGTATAGATTAGTTTCTTACTAGATTATAGTGATATAATGTTGCGCGTGCTGAACTTTCTAAGCTGTACCAGACAAACCTTGCAGGTTTATGGTACACTCTCAATTAGACATAAGGTATAATTTGTATTACTTAAATAAATAAATAAAAATATAACCTTCTCCTTTTTGGAAGTCAGTTAAAAAATAAGGGTGCAGTTATATAAGCTCGCATAGGGCGCAAAAAAGGCTATTTACGGCACTGTTGGCAAACGGTTTTAAGTCTGACATCTTTTCTGCTACCAGTGGAGTTCCACAAGGATCACACTTGGGGCCAATTCTCTTCAATATATTTATAAATGATATTTGTAATTGTTTTGTTCATTCTGATTTTTACTTATTTGCCGATGATTTAAAGGTTATGAAACCTATAAAAACATATTTAGACTCAAAATTACTTCAAGAGGACATAGACAGATTATACGATTGGTCTGTACGAAATAAAATGTTTTTAAATATAAGCAAATGTTATCAAATATGTTTTTCGCGCAATCGAAAAAACCTTATCTCGTATAAATATAACAAAAATAAGCAGGAATTAAAGTCAGTAGATGAAGTCCGCGATCTAGGAGTCATTATTGATAGTCAACTCAAATTTGATAAGTAAACATATTAATAACATCGTCAAGAGGGGTTTCCAAATGCTAGGTTTTGTAATTAGAAACTCAAAAGAACTAAATCAATCTTCTTCTAAAATTAAATTGTTCAACGCACGTGTTGTTTGTTTTTGTCAACGTGTTGTTAGAAGCATCTTAGAATTTAGCAGCATTATTTGGAATCCTTACTACGAAATATACGTTAAGCGCCTAGAAAGCGTTAAAAAACGTTTCCTCTACAATCTATCGACAAGAACACTTCACGGATACGATAACCGGTTGAATCACTTCAAGATGATTACTCTGAAAATCGTAGGAAAAAGATGGATCTAATCTTTTTACATAAAATAATTGACTCTGAAATAGATTGCCCCGAGTTATTACACATGCTGGAAATAAACGCCCCCTCGAGACTACCTAGAATCAATGCTTTCAATTTATTTAACATACCAGCCTAAAATTCAAACCTTGGACTCTCAGCTGTTCTGCCAAGAATCTGTAAGACTTACAGCTGTCTCTCCAAAAGTGGAAACTTGGATATTGGTCTAAAATTAGTTCAGTATAAAAAACAGATAAATAGTGTACTTATTTAAAATTTAAAATCTAAAATATTTTTCTGCTATGTCTACTTACCTTGAAATTTTAACTATTATATTTTGTTGTATTGTATTATTTGATTATTCCTATGCAGCTATGTAATGTTAATTTTATAGTCATATTACTTTATTATAGAATATATTTCTTTAGTATTGTTGTTAATTTTTATTGGTGCATGTAGTGTTTGTCTGTAAGAAGTTGTGACACTGAACGATAATTAATTAAGCGTATCCTGTACTTTATTATAATTGTTAGCAATTGTTAACAAACCTTTTAAAATAAATAAATAAATAAATAAGAAAAATTAAAAATAATAATGCACTGTTCTAATCTGTTCAAATGTACCGACTGCGCTATTCACTATCCAGTTTTGTGTATCACTTCGATTTTCTTATGAAATATAAAGTTTGTAACATATTATATTTACTTGCAAACTTTACATTTCAAATATACTCAACTGTAAGCTAAAGCAATTTTATATTATTATGTATATTGTAATTTCAGATCTGCAGCTCGTGTCTGAAATGCAAGAGCTGCGACAGCGACCGCGTCAACAAGTTCGTCGGCAGCCTGCCGTTCTGCAGACCGTGTTTCAAACTACGACAAAAGGGCAACTACTGCCCGCTCTGCCAAGCCTGTTACAGAGACAATGATTTCGATAGCAAGGTACGATACAATTACTCTTTTTTGACGACCTCTGTGGCTCAGTGTTGAGCGCGTCGGTAGCTCAAGCCGGAGGTCGCGGGTTCGAATCCCGCCGACGGAACAAAGAGTTTTCAAAGTTCCCGGGTCTGGATGTGTATTAAATATGTGTATGATATAATAAAAATCTTAAATATATTATGTATAGTATAAAAGTATTAAATATATTTCCGTTGTCTGGTACCTGTAACACAAGTCCTTTAGGTACTTAGCATGGGGCCAGACTGACGTGGTGTGAAGCGTCTATAGATATTATTATTATTATACGTGGGAGAGCCATGCCTCGGCACGAATGGGCCGGCTCGACCGGAGAAATACCACGTTCTCACAGAAAACCGGCGTGAAACAGCGCTTGCGCTGTGTTTCGCCGAGTGAGTGAGTTTACCGGAGGCCCAATCCCCTACCCTATTCCCTTCCCTACCCTCCCCTATTCCCTTCCCTTCCCTACCCTCCCCTATTCCCTTCCCTTCCGTTCCCTACCCTCCCCTATTCCCTTCCCTTCCCTTCCCTACCTTCCCCTATTCCCTTCCCTTCCCTCCCCTATTACCCTATTCCCTCTTAAAAGGCCGGCAACGCACTTGCAGCTCTTCTGATGCTGCGAGTGTCCATGGGCGACGGAAGTTGCTTTCCATCAGGTGACCCGTTTGCTCGTTTGCCCCCTTATTTTATAAAAAAAAACTCTAATTTTAACTTCTAAAGCCGATCATTTCAGAAAATAAATATTTTTTTTGTCTATGGTTACAGATGATGGAGTGTGGTTGGTGCGCGAGATGGGTCCACGCGAGTTGCGAAGGTCTATCCGGGGAGGGCTACCAGCTGCTATCGGCGTTGCCGCCGTCGATCGAGTACATCTGTTGCAAGTGCATGCCGAATGATCCTCCGTGGAGAAAAATGCTGACGGAACATCTGAAAGGACGATTACTACATCTGCTCAAACTACTGGCGAAAAACAAGAAAGCGTGCGCTCTACTGAAATTAACGCCACACAAAAATACACCCATTCCGAACAAGACGCTCCGGATTATGACCCCACAGGCCATAAGAAAACTTCACTTCGAAAATGTCGATGAATCCATAAAAACGACTGAAACAAAAGTCTACAGGAACACATCGCGAGGCCGAAAAACCACGGCCTTGCAGAAACCGAACGATCCGAGTTCGTCCCAGGCGTGGCCGAGCCCCTCGATCATTCCCGGCGTTGACATGGAGAAGGAGGACATTCCACACACACACAAGGTGGTCAATCTACAGGAACCTCTAATGCAGAACAAGGAAATATGTTTCTCGACCGGCCTATACAGTACGAAGGCCAACTTTAACTCCTCGTGTGTTGAAGTGCACGAGAATTACACAACGGAGACTAAAATGGAGACGAACGAGGCGGCCATCGATAAATACGAACCTATATCAGACGACGATGAACCGGTGAAGACGTTCCCTCAAGCTCGAAGTGAACGAGATCTGAGCCCGCCGGTTTGTCGCGAATTGGCCGTTCCCGGGGAAGAGTCTCAACAAAATATGAGTGACGACATAAATAGAATCGCGTCACCTTCGCTACTCGACATAAAGAAGAGAGTGAACAGTGACGAGTATGTGTCGTTAAAAGATTTCAATCACGACATGAAGGAGGTCATCGAAAGAACGTCGAATGTCGACCTCGAAGACATTTATAAGGAGCTGTTCTCCGAGACTTTTCCGTGGTTTGATTGCCAGAACAACTGTCTTCAGCCGAACTTGGAAGTCGAAGGGGAGCTGGAAGATTCCGATTCGATAAAAGACGTCGAAATGGTCGACCCGAAGGGACTCAAGTCGGCTCCGCATTCCATTGACCGGGCGCTCGATCAAATTGTGCCTAAACTCGAACCAGACTTACCGACGGATGAGGAGGATCTCCTGGAGTTCTATCCGGTGCCAGACTCGCGACTTTGTGTGCTGTGTAAAACGGTCGGCGACGGATCGCCTACTATGGAAGGACGACTACTATACTGTGGTCAGAACGACTGGATTCATGCGAATTGTGCGCTCTGGTCGGCCGAAGTGTTCGAAGAAATCGACGGATCTCTACAAAACGTCCACTCGGCAATATCCAGAGGAAAGATGATCAAGTGTGCAGAATGTGAAGTAAAAGGTGCAAGTGTAGGTTGTTGTGCTAAGAACTGCAGTGAAACATACCATTACGCGTGTGCACGAAAAGCTAACTGCGCTTTTATGGATGACAAGAGAGTATTCTGCCCCACGCATGGTAAAGATGTACCAAAGAATAGTTTGCAAAAGGATGCAGATTTTGAATTGACGAGACCGGTTTACGTTGAGCTAGACAAGAAGAAGAAAAGATACAGCGAGATAAATAAAGTACAGTTTCTAATGGGATCTCTGACTGTCCTGAGTCTCGGTAAGATTGTCCCATCTGTCTCCGACTACGAGGAATTTCTAATGCCCGTAGATTTCTCATGCTGTCGGCTATTTTGGTCGTCTAAAAAACCGACAAAAATAGTAAGATACACAATAAAAACAAAGCTCCTACTTGCTGAGCCAACACCTGGATTTGATTTTGGAGTGAACATTACAGTCGATCACTCCATGGATGTTCAAGTTGTCGAGAGAACTATGGCAGAAATTGGCGCCTGGCACGAGAATTTACAGAGTATGTCCAATAAGACAGCCCTGATACTAAAAAGTGACATGTCACCTATTAAATTTGGAAATACTCTAACTTTAGAAGACATAGCAGTGAAACAAGTCGTAGATAGTATGCTGGACACTATCTGCAAGCAGGAGCAGCAGGATGAGGACGAACCGCAGAATACCGCAGATCTGCTACCTCCAGAAGTAAAGGATGCCATATTCGAAGATTTAAATCATGATCTTCTCGACGGCATTTCAATGCAAGACATATTCCCGAAGCTGATGTCATACGAAGACCTCGTGGCGATGGATTTGAAGAACGAATTCTTTGGGGTCATGAATCAGGCCGACGACAAGTCAGATTCGCGTTCCACTGATTTCATAGATGAACTTTTGTATGCTCGATTGGAATCGAGTAGCAAAGAACTGAAGAGAAGTAAATCAGAAATGCTTCTGCAAAATCCCAACATCAAGTCGTTGACTACAGGACGAGGCCAACAGCGCTCCACCAGTCTCACGTGGAACAACAAATTCGACACAAGCTTACTATCGTCAACCATAAAAAGATGTAAAATGGGAAAGACGTCTACAGTGACGGGAAAAATGAGTCCCATCCCGAGAAGTATTGAAAATGCACTGGAGGCAGCTAAAACGACAGACAAAACTGACAAAAAGCCTAAAATGGAAACGTCGACCAGCAGTACTATTTGCACTGATATACCTCATTCTTCGGGCATCAACTACCGAACGACGTCGCCGAAGCAAAAGGATGATCCGAATTCCGATAAAAATGACAAAAACGAAGGATTTTATCCAGACGTTATTGATTTCTACACAAAAATTCAGTGTAGTCCTATATCTCAATTAGATGGAGCCGCAGACTGGTCTAGCTCCGAAAGTACGTGTAGCTCCCGGCCGGGCAGTCCGAGAGACGACTTCACGCCCATACAACAATTGGACGGAGCCGAGGATAATCATCCACATGACAACCTTAACAAGAACCAAGGCAATCAATTTTTATACAGAGCTACGGGATCCGAGAGCACCTACACAGTCACAATAGCTGGAAATTCCATCAGCGGCCAGCCCGAACTAGTGATGCGACCCTCGGATGATGGGTCGGGACTACCGGGACACATGGAGGAGCTCGTGAGATGTGACAGGTGTCATTGCACCTACAGAAATAAGGAGTCGTACGATCGACACATACCTTCTTGTGACATGATGTCGACCAGCGAAAGTGAAAGTGAAAATCCCAAATCACCCGAGAATCGAACCCTGACGACCCTACAGAATGCGTTCGGGGGTGCTTTCGCTCAGCCGATGATTATTCACGCTGGAATGGTGAGTGGAACGGAAAACACAGTTAAAGCTGAAACCATTTCAGCCAGAAGAACATCCATAAACACGAGACAAATTACAATCAACGGCACGATCGTTGAGACGCCATCTCCTGGACCAGGAAACGAAATGACAATGACGTTTACAGAACAAATGAAGTCTGGAACGGTAATATTCGATCAAAGTAAAACAACAAATGTTCAAGTATCCGCAAATCAACAAGTTTTGTCGTCACCGCAAATTGTTGTCACGCCACAGATGCTGCTTCCGCCTAAGTCTAGTTCTGCAGCAGGCCAGAAAATCGTCACACCACAGATTATTTCTCAACCGGGTCTTCTACCCTATAACATTTGCACGACGATTAAACCTGGCAACGGCAACGCGAATATACAACAAATACAAGGGAATGCAGATATGGCTCAGTTGCTATCTGGACCTGGAGGTATTCAAGTTATATCGTCGAACTCTAATCAAGTCCTAACGATACCTTCAAATCAGGGAATGATGCATGGAAAAAATCAAGTCGCTAATTTTCCAAACATGGCAAGTGCTTCATCGATTGCTCTGCCGGTGAATTCCATTCAAGGGATGCCAACAACATCAATCATTCAAAACATACAACCCATGATTCGACCTCAGTTACAAGGGAATCCCACAATTGTCATGCCGGCTATGACTGCACAGAGGTTGACGTCCCCGAATACTCAAAATAAACAGCAAATAATTCTCCCTAACTCGACACAAAAGTCTCCTAAAAAGCAGCCTCAACCCGTTCAACCGAAACCCATATTCCAAGCCGCAAACAGAGGCCGAGGTAGACCGATGCCAAAACCGACCACAATAACGAAAAGGCAAACTAAGTTAGAAAAAACATTTACAACTATAAATCAGACGCCTATCGGACCAGGGAATACTGTCATACAGTTGCAAACAAATAACCAAACTGGGCAACCGTCTATTATTGTTCAACCGGTGACGAACCAAAATATTATGTCGGCCTATGTAGAAGCCCTATCCCAGCAACAGAACCAAAATATGCAATACATAGCAACGATTGGCCCTCAAGGCGACTTTAAAGCCACACCGACTCAATTCATATCTCAGAGTGGTCTTGTACCTCAAACATTCCAAATTCAACAAACCGAGTCTGGTGGCCTGGTAGCGGTGCCCAGTGGAGGTATACCAGTACTTCTACCTCAAGGAAATGTCGGAATTTTGCCGCAAGCAATTCAACAAGGCGCTACAATTTTACCGCAAGGAACGATTCAGCAAGGAATAATATCTCAGGGTCCGAATGGCCCAACGATACTACCTCAGGCGATACACACACAGAACGGGACTACCATAATACCACAAGGAACAATACAAGGCCTGACGTCAGGAAACATTTCTTCACAAACCGCAACACTGTTGCCAAATAATACTTTACAAACTGCAGGTGCAACTGTGGTTTCTCAAAGTGGAATCGGTAATGGACAATCTACTATAATTCATAATGCTTTACCCACCCAAGGAAACACTCTGATATCGCCAGCCACGGGCACTACCATCTTGCCTCAGGGTACAATATTGCCGCAGTTCTGTAATGATCAAGTTCTGTTGGGTTCAACGCCGACATTGGAGATGGTTACCGACCCGTCAGGTTGTATGTATTTGACAACGACCCAACCCGTCTACTACGGCTTAGAGACTATCGTACAGAATACGGTGATGTCGTCACAACAATTTGTGTCTACGGCCATGCAAGGAGTTCTCGCACAAAATAGCAGCTTTTCGGCTACGACGACTCAAGTATTCCAAGCGAGTAAAATAGAACCCATAGTGGAGGTCCCCACAGGATACGTCGTGGTAAACAATGTCGGTGATAGTGTGGTTTCTCAAGCTTCATCTTCAGTCGCTAACGTTGTGACAGCTCAGAATGTGCAATCATCACCGCAAACACTGAAAACTGTAAAGACGTCTGTACCCAACCTGACTTTACAACCATTGCCGGATAAACAAGTCAACAACAATCGCCAGACTCCTAAAGTTATTCAAATGAGCCCGCTTCCTATAGCAGTTGGCTCACAGGCTGGAAATAACATAAACATTAAGCATGGTCTGAACCCGATAACATCACAGATACATAATATGAGTCTTGCAAATACTTCGCAACATCTATCCAGACCTACTATTTCAAAACCGAATACTGTTACTTTAACACCTAATGTAACGCTTGTGTCATCAACTGGGCAGCCATTAATGGCTATATCGCAATCCATTCCCAACACTGCAACGTCGTTCTCGATGCAGTCTATTCCCCTCTCACAACCTATAGTTTCGAGCTCGATTGCGCCATCAGGGAACAAGAATAATACGATGAAGATTGAAAATTCTCACGTGATTGAAATAAGCGGAAACCTGAACGAGAGTTCATCTCATCCAAGTATGCCCACCATAAGTGTAACTCAAAGTATAAAATCACCGACTCCCTGGAGACAAATAAATACAAACAACAATTCAAATATCGATAATAAGATAGATTTGCACAATATGGGAATAAAATTGAACACTTCTAACAACTCAATAATGAATTTAAATAACATAACTACAAATAGACAAATTCCGCATTCCGAGTCTGGAAAAG
This sequence comes from Aricia agestis, assembly GCF_905147365.1. NCBI lineage: Eukaryota > Metazoa > Arthropoda > Insecta > Lepidoptera > Lycaenidae > Aricia > Aricia agestis. The sequence goes on from NC_056423.1 coordinate 171,068, forward strand.
AAAATCCTAATTGCCTTATGTCAATGAATAACGCTGTAAACTCCATGCAGAACTCAATGCATTCCCATCAATTTGAGTCTAATATGATAGTCAGTAGTCATTCGTCGAATCACTCTTCTTCTAATAATATGATTCAAATAACAGCTGGAAACATATATCCTCCTTCGACGAGTGTTTCCAATACTTTCGATCCTGACACGACGCTGAAACTAAGTAAGATAAATGCTTTATCTAAAACAGGAGACGGGCACTTAAACTTTTCACAAGAAATAATGGCTCCACATGCCCAACAGCACATGCAGAATGAAAAATGTTTCCAGAACTTGGGAAATACTGAGAAACATTCCAACGAGGGTATGAATAATCAGATGAATATACATAAATTGAGTAGCTGCCAAGTTGCAAACAATAATAGTAACATTAATAATTCTCCTTCAATCAGCATTATACCCCACAACATGATTCGTCCCCAAATGCAGAACAATCAGAATTCTATTTCTATAAACAATAATCAAAATCAGATGGGATCAATACCGAGTAGTTCTCATGGACAAGTTCAGCTTATGAATACGGTTAATACGTCTATGCCGAATATGAACATGTCATGCCATGAATTGGTTAATAATCGTGGCAATATACAGTCTTCTAATGAAAACTTGCATCAAAATAATCAACAAATAGACATAGCAAACTCTAGCATGACTATGTCTAATGTGTCGCATGGCAATATGCAAATGATATCGCACGATTCAAGCGCGATGTCTTCCTCATCGAATCAAATTCATATAATGAATGGTCAAATCCAGCATAACCGTCAAATAGAATGCAGCAATCAAATGCAAATGAACCAAGTATCTAACAATAGAATGTTCCATGATAATATGATAAACCAATCACAAAACCATAATCAGAATAATATGCTGCCAAATCGAAGCACACCAGAATCGAACAGTCATATGAATCAAAACGTTAACATTCACGGATTATCTAATAGCCATAACATGAACAGAACGGATCATAACGAATTAAACCATATGCATATGAACCAATCTTTATCTAATATTTCAAATATGCAAAGCAACAGAATGCTAAATGATAACATGCAGAGTCATACAATGAATAATATGAACCATCAAATTCACAATAGATCAATGGATTCTATTCACAACCAACAAGTTCACTCGATGCAACAAATGAATGTGCATATGTCAAGCGGGAATGCCCGCAACCAGATGGAGAATAATATGCATATGAATCAACAGATGTCGATGCAATCAAATAGGCAAATGGAAAATGTTGGTCACCATCATCAACACCAAATGTCTAATACGATGCAAATACAAAGCAATCGAACACACATGGATAATAACTTAATGGGCATGCATCAACATGTATCAAATCAGATGCACAATCGTCAACAAATGGAGAACAACATGCACATGCACCATATGCCCGGAAATAACTCTAACCATGGATTAAATAATCAAGTCGAAAACTCTAATGTATTAGGAAATATGCATAACAGACATGATAATTCAATGGGAATGCAGAACTTAAACTCCCTAAACCAAATGCAAAATAACAGAAACTCTATGGAACATTCGAATATGATTCAACATCAAATGAACAATGTTAATTCCATGGGTAGCATGAACATGCATAACAACCTCAACAATTCTTTGCAAATGTCTAATACTAACCATCAGTCCGTCAGTAACCAACTGATGCATGTTCCTAATATACCAGATATCAAAAATGACTTCCAAAATTCATGCAGTGGCAGTTGCTCAAACAACAGTTCACAGTTCTCTAGTAACCAGACGTCATTTGACTTGCCTACCAATATGAACACTACTGCTAACATGAACATGAATAGCAATGCCAACATGATGCATGGAATGAACGTAAGCAATAGTAATATGATTTTAAATAGCAATAATTCAATGTATGGTAACAACAGCCAGAATAATATGCCAGGACACGATATGTTATTGAGCTGCAACAACACCAATGACCACAATTTGATGTCTGTTAATTCCAATAATATGATGTTAAACAACACTTCAACACACAGTGCTCACAATCAAAACCAGCAGATATTGAATAACCAAAATCAGAATAACCCTCAGATAAATATAAACAGTTGTGCTATGAGTGGTAATAATACTACGCAAAATCAAATTACTAACTTGGATAGTCCACTAAATAGACCTAATATACCAGTGAATGACATACCTAAATTTGGACAAGAACAGATTAGAGGGAAGAATTTAATTCCACAGCAGTCTAATAATACTATGGCGATTCCGAATATTTCCAGTAATGACTGCTCAAAATTGAATATTGTTGGCAATAACGATAAACAGAATCACACAATTTCGGTCAACAATCAGATTGGATTCATGCAAATGAACTCTCAAAACAACAATAGAGTGATCAACTTACCTGAGAAGAACAGATCTAATAATAATGCACATGTTGATAATAATTTCAGTCAACACGTCTCTCAGCAACATAATATCAGAGTTGTGACTAACAATGGTAGCAGTAGCGTTTCTAACATTTCAGCAGACGCGCTGACCTACCAACCTAAACCAGAAAATAACGGGACCACCATTAATGTTCCATTCCAAGCCATTCCCAATAGTGCACCCATGAATATTAATGTTAATTCCAGTAACAACACCGTCAATATTACAGTACAAAATAATCTCGTTGATCCTAAAATAGCAGCTAAAGCCACCGATCTAAACTTTCCTCTGCAGCCTAATGCAAATCTGCTGCAAAATCAAAGTAATAATAACATGATTTGTATACCAGTGCAAAATAATCCAATTAACCTTCCGAACCAAAATAACGCAAGTATATCACTACCTAAAACGCGTCCTACACAGCAATCTGGTATTCCGACGAACGTTGTTAATCCCATATCGATGAGACCAATGAATAGAGTGCTACCTCTTCACAGAGATGGTCAAAGCAAAGGCTCCAAGTCTTCAGGCAATAAAGTAGCCGCACCTAAACAACGACCAGTGAGTAATGATATGCCAGATTTGAATATGAAAGACGAAACTATAGACAGCGATCTAGAGAAAGCAATCGAGGAGTCAAAGCGAATGATGGAATTAGAAAAGGCGAAGAGAGAAAAAGAGGAAATGGATGCGGCTCGTGCTATACAACTGTCCACCGAGATGCAGGTAGCGAATACTAGTGTAGCCACAGTTAGAGAAGAAGTCAATCCACCTACTGACATCGGTAATAAAAATAATTCTTTACCGAGCTTGGACGCGGAAATAGAACCTGAAATACCAAAAGTTTTAGTGGAGAAAGATATCAATAAATCAGTAGCGCCGCCAAAATTATCAAATGCGCAAACCAAATTGCTGAAGAGACCATTGGTAGATAAGAAAAATGAAGATGCAGTTGCGACGAAGAAACAGAACAAAGTTGCCAAAGGTCAGGAGAATAAGTTCTCTCAACCAAAACCAGTGCCCGAACCGGTGAAAGACGATGGACCGAAATTAATATACGAAGTTTCTTCAGAAGACGGGTTCTCCTATTCTTCTACATCATTGACTGATCTCTGGGCGAAAGTTGTGGAAGCTGTACAGAACGCAAGAAAACAATCTGGACTCCCGTCAATTCAATATAATCTATCTTCGTCGCTTTCTGGAGCACATCTGTTGGGGCTGAACAACAACGCTCTCAGATACTTGATCGAACAACTTCCAGGGGTAAGCGTTACGATCCTTATATTAGACCAAATATATACAGTTTTTTTAGTTTTAAAAGTAAGTATCTGTCCCGGCAAACACTGTTTTCCTGCTTTTCTCTTGAAGTTTTTTCTGATTTTTTTATATAGACCTCCGTGGAAATCGGTTCGTGCGTTTTGGAGTTATAGCGTCACGAAGGAAAACCCGACTTTATATATTAGAAGATATCCGATGCCAGCAAAAAACTTCACCTTTTTCTTGTATAAGATACATTATATTATTTGATTTTATTACTAACCTAATCTCAATTTGCAGGCAAATCGCTGCACAAAATACAAGATCCGTCACGGGCGAGCGCTGAGCAGTTGGGACAACGACTTGGGCCTGAGCGAGGGTTTCAAGGAGAGTCCTTGGGGCAGCGCGCGTACAGGACCCATAGCGAGGAAGCCCAACCACGACATGTTCAGTTGGATGGCCTCGCCCTACAGGGAGGAACCGCCGCCGCTGACCGGACAAGAAGTGGAGAGTTCTATATCCAGGTACTGCAGTTGTGATAAATAGTTGTTTTTTTTATAGAAATTCAGTGAGGTTTTTTATTGAGTAAAATGTAAATATTCTATATTTTTTGCTCTTACTATACTTGTCTCTTTCACTCAGATGATCCACGTAAGACCAATACAACATATTTTTCGTTCGCGAGTGAAACAGCATCAAGCTTGTTATAATATGTCCCTGTCTTTACTCTCTAATATAAATACTGAGTAACAGAACTCTATTGACATTCTACTGACTCTATTTATTTTGGTTAAAATTTTAGGAGGCTGGCAACACTACCGCTAGCAATGAGGTTCAGACAGCTGAAGGAGACTGCCAAGGTGTCGGTCGGCGTCTACAGATCGCACATTCACGGCAGGGGACTGTTCTGTAAACGGGACATTGAAGAAGGTATGTGTAAACCAAAATTATAAAGTACCATATTCATATTTAGATAGAGGTGGCAATTTTTAAACAACAACTGCAACTTGGCAGTTGGCGTAATCGTGGACAAAAAGTATTCTAAAGTAAAAACAATTATTGTATTGCTCCCTGCTTGAGTCTAAAATGATTTATTCTATACATGAGTTTTGATAATTGCATTGAAAACATTTCAAAACTGTGGAATTAATTTTCTTGGAATTTGGCACATATCCTGTGTCTCACTCTAGTGCGAGTGAGATTATGTCCTCATCTCTTTCTAAGGCGACTCGATGACTGAGTATGTGTACATAGTCATAGCGTTCTATCTTTCATATTTTCTTCTCACTATAGTGCAAGAGTCAATGGGACATCCTTACTTCCTTACTAATATTATAAATGCGAAAGTGTGTCTGTCTGTCTATCTGTTACCTCTTCACGCCCAAACCGCTGAACCGATTTTGCTGAAATTTGGTATAGAGATACTATGGGTCCCGAAAAAGGACATAGGATAATTTTTACGGTTCCCACGTGATAAACGAATTTTGGCGTCATCTAGTATAATTATGTGATATATAATAATATGTGATCGTGGTTTCAAAAGTATATCGCCGTCTGTTTGCCAGGCGACATGGTGATCGAGTACGCGGGCGAGGTGATCCGCGCGGCGCTCGCCGACCTGCGGGAGAAGCTGTACGAGGCGGGCGGCGGCGGCGGCGGCGGGCGGCGCGGCGGCGGCTGCTACATGTTCCGCATCGACGACAACCTCGTCGTCGACGCCACGCTCAAGGGCAACGCCGCCAGGTTCATCAACCACTCGTGCGACGTGAGTCAACTATACTTTACAGTTTACACAGAGCCAATAATCTCGGCGCCGGTCTTTCGGAAGCCACTATTGGCCTGGCCCCTGTTGTTTAAACGAGGATATTTCTTTGGGTCTGCACAAGTTTGCAATTAAAAAATAATAAATTTGCGGCAAAGTTTGTTGGAAAAGAAATGCTAATGCAAAAAAACTCAACAATTAAACAACTATTGGAATTTTTTCAATATCCTACTATGTGAATAAATTTTTCTTGTATGAAAAGATAATTTACATAAAAATATGATCCTAAAAGACTTGGAGACTCTTCAGTGAAACGAGTATACACCTTTATACTAACAGTGAAATCTGTTTACAGCCCAACTGCTACTCGCGCGTCGTCGATATACACGGACACAAGCACATCCTGATCTTCGCGTTGCGGCGCATTTCCGTCGGCGAAGAACTCACATACGACTACAAGTTCCCCTTCGAGGAGGTCAAAATACCCTGCACGTGCGGGGCCAAGAAATGCCGGAAATACCTAAATTGAGTGAGTCAATTATGAGCGGTTTCATGGTTAGAATATGTCTGCAGCAGCAAACGCAGCGGCAGACTGCAAAACGACGCTGTCGGTGTTGCTAATACGATTCTAATATTTTAAGTGATTATTGCAGCTTCGTTACGCGTTGGAATCAACCCGTTTTCCAACAAACAGTAAATAGTACTCTCGTAAATGTAAAAATGAACATTAAATAAGTTGGTTTGATATTTCGTGAGAATGCTGCTTTGTAGTTTTATAGGAAAGGGACTGGATCAAACGAGGAACGGAACTGTATTAATTTTCTAATTTAATAGTAGAATCGGAGCATAGATATCGGACTATTTTCTTAAATTTTGCAACATTAGAAGAACTTAAGTGACAAGTGACCATTTCGTATACAGCGTGTTGCAAAAATATAAATAGTTTGTTGCATTCTGTATATTAAAATTGTCCTATTATGTAGTACTATCGTTCGTAATTTGAGGTCGATTGCCAGTTGCGATTTGCTATCGACTTGCGGATGCATTTTGCAGTTGCGTTGTGCAGTCGACTTGCAGTTGCGATTTGCAGTCGGCGTCGTTTTTATCTGGACATTAGCGAGTACAAGCTGTGCTGAAATTTAGGAGTTTTGTCATCGTATAGATACTATTTTGTAGCACAGCTTAGTTTTATCTTTGATCGTTTTAGCATAATATTAGAAGTACATAACTGATTTTATACTAATGATAGGAGTACCTAATATCGATGTGACAAAAAAAACTATGATAGGATGACGATTTTAGATTTTATTTTGGAATTGAGGGACCGTAAATGCTGGGTCGAGCGCAATTTTTATATGTATATATGTAAGACAATAAGTCCAATCACATATCGAACGCTCCCACCTCAGAGCCCGCGACGTCGCGCGACGCTACGTCGCGACTCCACATGAATCTTGCTATGATCTCTTTTTGAATCTACCCAGTGTTAAAAATGTTGGATGTATCATTGGTTCTATATTATTTTGTGATAAGTTTTTTTTATATTGTGTAAATATTTTGAAATCGGTATTTTAGGTTTAAAGAATGTTTGCGAACGGCTTAAGTGAGTCCACTCGACGCGATGTGATATGTTCACCTTCTGGTGGGAATGGTTAGTGCTTAGATTTGTTCCTCATTTTATTTCTTCTTGTGATCATTTAAGTCTCGACTAACGTGTACATAGGAGATGGATTTAGTTGTTATCGATGCGAGTACATTTGAGGTAGCGACGTTACGAGTACAATGTTACTTTTTTTAGTAATTTTAATAAGTATTTGTATAGTGAATTTGTAAATAAGAGTTATAATCTGTCATAATAATGACCCTTGGTTAAGCGACAAATCGTTATATTGTAGTCATAGCGGTAGGATGTACTTTACAGAGCGTTATGTACTGGATATAATGTCCTCCCGCCGCAAAATGTACGGTTCGCAATGTCACTATGACGTGAAATGTCACACTTATAAAATGACGTTGTGGAAAATGTCTTACACCCACAATATTACACATCCACAATCTCTGAACTCAGACTTGCGCGGGTAGTTTTGCTGTTTAAGAAATGATTGCATCCCTCAGTTATTCACTCAATAATTAGATGTCTACAGAGTATGACAATGTCATTTTTCGATCTGGACATTTTGCGTCGTGTTGACATTAGGTACGCGATGCGACATAGTGCGATGGAAGGACATGAGTTATTTGATTTTGGCGCGGAGTTGTTTTATTGGACCCCTTTGGATAGACTGTTGTACGCTCCAAGCTGATTTTAACGAGAAAATGCACATTTGTTAGCTTTAAATGTTTTCAGCACAGCTTTTGTTGATATAAATTTTTAGAATCCATATAATTTTAATACATTTTTACAAATGAGTCTTAGCATCACAGTATCATCACATTGTACGACATAGGATTTCACAGTCTGGCTTATGCACATGTATTTTTTCGAATGTTTTAAAACTCATATACAGCATGTTCGAAGAACTACCATAAGTTTTAAGAGTCGATAAATGAAACTAGCAGGTATACTTTTTGCATACCGATCTACATTGTCTTCTATTGTAGAGTGGTATGTAAAATATTATACACACAAACATGCAAATTGTATTTTAAATACATGTGCATAACTATAGCTTTTTTATAAAAAATTGCAATGTAGCTTTCAATTTTTACTCGGCCAGTTTGTATTCATTAATCAGGAAAATTAAAAATTATAGCTGGCCAGGTGAAAATAAAATTACCCTATAACTTTATGGTTACCAGCCCAACTATATTGACCATTTTACTATAATTATTGCCATAAATAGAAATCACAATCAAGTTATTAAAAATCGCATGTAGGTTTATAATGTTTTTTAAGAATGAATGATGGTATAAAGGCGGTAATGTATGGGCTGTTGTAAGATTTAAGTGCGCAAAAGCTACATTGCAACATATTTAACTGAATCTATCTATGATTAATGACATTTGGTAATAATTCTGATTGTTAAAATGCTAAATGTGTGCGGTGTTTTGTTCAATAATTTCTCCATCACTGATTCAGATAAAGGGACTACAATTATAAAAACAGTATTAACTACTATAGAACTGCTTGTCTATGATTTTATGTATGGTCAATTATCATTATTGCAGCATTTGTAACTGATCTTTAAGTTTCTTTTTCTACACGAGTACCCCTGACTGTTAAAGACGTAGTGCCCTTCTGTCAACTATGACTTCATCAATTTTTAAACTTCCGTCTGAACTATGGCTTTATCGTAAAACTGTAGTACATATTCTTAGTCATATTTAGGTTTCTGAAGTCTTTGGATCAACATCGTTTTTTAATGTTATTATACAAAAGAAAAAAATGTGCACTAGTCTTTATTGAGCCCTGCAACGGCATTGTTTATCAGTTGATTGTATATTGCTAATAGTAAGGCAGGGATTTTGAGCGTGTCAAATATCTATATATAGGTACTTGAAGAGTAGGACAATAAAAAATTTATTGCCATATTCTTATAGTAACCATGACGATCTTTAGGTATTACAAAATAATGTCCCCTAAAATTCTCATCTACTTTTAGTTGGCCAATTATTGGGTGTCAACTTCTTTAATTTTTTTAATGCAGCTATATGTCTACAAAATTTAAAAAGCGCTCAAGATCCCTGACAACACTATTCTAATTCCATTTGGTGTCATTTGAATTTATACATCGACCTATGATAATAAATAAAAAGTACAGTAATGTTTAATAACTATCAATTGTACATCTATGTTAATATTAATTGTCTATATATATTATACTAAAAATGTTATTTTCATATAATTATCTCCTAACTTGTGTATTTGTAAATTTTTTAACAATGTCAATTTATTTATTAAATTGGTTTTTATATTTTCTAATATAAATGAGTAATAATTTAAATCTGTTTATAATTAGGAGCATGTACATTTTGTGTTGTGTGTGTCAGGGAAAATCACCTAATAATAGGGTCCTAAACTTTTGTAAATCGAAATGTAAAAACATCCATAATTTCAATAAAAATGTGGGTAAAAATTGTAATTATTGTAAATTTGAAAACACCCTGTAGCACACACAAATTATTTGAAAGCCAAAACATTACGTGATGAATAATTATATTTATTAGGTGATCATTTTTTGATATTGTTTACAATTTTGCTTTTAATTTTAAATAAACACATGCCATTTTGCCTAATTTTATTATTATTATATTTTATTGCTTTAAAAGCACCAATTTTACAATCGCATAGTCCTTTGACCTGTCTATACATTTTATTTATTTCTGTCATTATTTTGTAATGTGGTAAAATTTACCAAAAATAAAATACTAAAATGTGCTTTATATAATCGTTTTATTTCAAAGTCCCGTTGTCGAAGAAGAAGAAGAACGGAGCGCGGGATATTTTGACAACTGTCACTGGCTTGCCGCCTTTTTTCTCGGGACTGCTCCGGAGCTGTCAAAAAGTTCTAGATAACTGTGCTAGATAAGTTTAATGTACTTTTATGTTAAATGGTAATAAAATGTTGGTTATTCTTTCACGTTGTCCTAATTGAGCCACCATCGTCCCCAACATGGTCCTGGATCGAAGCCGGATGAAAATTTAATGAAGATGGGTCAGCGGCTCTTAATAGTTCATACGGAAAACGTTTCATAAAGATGTCTGATGTTAGCAGAACGTAAGGTATAAAAGTTTAGCCCATAAGGTAATTACTTTTTTCACTTATTGTATTACCTTGACTTTTGGCAACTTTTAATGGTTAATTTGCTACATTGTTAATCTTTGTTTTTGTGCCTAGGACACTTTAAGTGCACTAAGTAATGTTCTAACTGTATTCAAGTAAGTTTTGTAAAACTTTCATACCTAGTTTAAGAACATAATATTATTAGGTAACTAAGTTATTTGGTAAATTATCAACTTGTCAACACAAAAGTAACTATTGTAAGTTGTAATTGTCATAATAGTAATGTTTTAAGCTTTGTGAACTTAGTTTTACTTATTATTACTGTTGAAAGATATATCCAACTTTGTTATAGTATACATTATTGTTTAAGCTTTTAGCTAACTAGTTAACTGTATCAATTCCAGGTTGACCACACTCGACTGCCAGGATGGCCAAAGATGAGGAGATAAAGGAATTGGTCAAAAAGAGAGGGAGTTATAAAGGACAACTAACTAATTTCATAAATTATTGCTTGGAATTGGGTAAGAAAGAAACTTTGCTTAGTACAGACGCCAAGGAATTGCAATTACGTATAGGTAAATTAGAATCTTTATATGATAAGTATGATGAGGTACAATTACAATTAGAATGTTTAGTCGATGATGTTCAAGCTCAGTATACAGTAAGAGCAGAGTTTGAGTCTCAGTATTATCAAGCTCTAGCAAGTGCTCAGGATATTTTAAGTAATTACAATAAAGACACAGCTGACGCTGATGTCAGTTATAGGAGTATCAGTGCTAGTGCTCGTCATCAGCTCGTTAAGCTCCCCACTATTCAGTTACCAAAATTTAATGGAACATATGACTGTTGGCTTGAATTTCGTGACACATTTACTAGCCTCATTCATTCAAATAATGATATTGATGAAATAAATAAGTTCCATTATCTTCGGGCTTCCCTCGAGGGATCGGCATCTGTAGTCATTCAATCTATTGATTTTTCTGCTACTAATTATTCAGTTGCTTGGAAGTTATTATGTGAGAGATATGATAACAAACATTTGCTTATTCAAAATCATATTTCAGCTTTGTTTAATATTGATAACATTACTAAAGAGTCATCAACTGTATTAAAGCGACTAATTGACCTGTTAAATAAAAACATTCGCGCCTTAGAGTCATTAGGCGAGCCTGTCAAGCAGTGGGATACTCTGCTTATATTTATTGTCACTCAAAAATTAGATAATAAAACTTATAGAGAGTGGGAACAATATAAGGGTCGCATTGACAAGAAGGTCGCAGTAACATTTGACAAGTTTATTGATTTCATTCGCAACAGAGCTGACTTAATTGAAACATTAGAATTATCACGTAATAATCATTCAACCACTGGTAGGCAAGGTTCTAAATTTAAATCTATGGTGTCAGTACAAAATAATACCCATTCAGAGTCAGTGAACAAAGTATGTTGTCCGAACTGTAAAGGTGATCACAGTTTATCAAGCTGTTCTAATTTTCTTGGCTTGAGTAATGAAGCTCGTTTAAAATTGTTAGCTGGTTACAAAGTCTGCTACAATTGTTTTCATCCAGGCCATTTTGCAAACCGTTGCAAAAAGCAAGGTTGTAAATTTTGTAAGCGCCGGCACAATACACTTGTGCATTTAGATGATTTTAAAGGTAGTAACACTCACAATGAGAGAGGTCACTTACCTGTCAGTGTTTCATCATCATCAGCGGCGCAACCACCCACTAAATCTAGTGGTTCAAATGATAAAAATTTGACATTGTCTGTTAAGCTTTCTCCTTCATGTGATGTTAAGCAACATGGTGATGTATTATTGTCAACCGCATTAATTAAATTATTTGATGCCAATAATCGTGAACATATTGTTCGCGCGGTATTAGATAGCGGTAGCACATCATGTTTAATTACACAGAGGCTTTCTCAAAAGTTAAATTTAAAAACTTGTCAAATTAATAAAAACATTCTTGGTGTTAATAATGTGTCTTCTCACATAAGTAAGATGTGTCGGGTTAGCATGAAATCTATGGATAATAGTTTTGCATCTGACATTAATTGCTTCATCTTACCATCAATTACTAGTTGTTTGCCAAATCATGAAGTTGACATTAGGTATCTTAAAATACCATCAGATATTTGTTTAGCTGATCCTTTATTTTATAAGCCAGGTGAAGTTGATATTTTACTAGGCGCTGATATCTTTTGGGATTTAATGGGATCAAGGAACTTAAAATTAGGTGATAAAAAGCCTGTCCTTTTTGAAACCAAATTAGGTTGGGTCATTTCAGGACCTATAATATCCAAAAGTCATTTTGTTTTTTTTGGCAACAACCTCAGGTGTAACTTTTCAAATATATCTGACACTTATGTGGAGTCTGATAAGAGTGAATTTGATTTAAGTAGATTTTGGCAATTAGACGAAGTTAACTTGCAGTCTTCACAATATTCTCCCGAAGAGAAGTTATGCGAGGAACATTTTGTTAAGAACACATTCCGTTTAGATGATGGAAGTTTCTGTGTTCGCATTCCTTTAAAGCAAAATTCTGATATTTTAGGAAAATCGATGCAGCGGGCTACACAATGCCTGATTAGTTTAGAGCGTCGGTTAAATAACAATCCTAACTTAAAGAAAATGTATTATGAATTTATGTCAGAATATAAATCACTTTCTCATATGTCTGAATGTCAACACCCTGAAGTTAATAAAGCATATTTCATACCTCACCATGGGGTTTTAAGAGAAGGTAGCACTACAACAAAATTAAGGGTAGTGTTTAATGCCAGTTCTCCTACATCATCAGGTATTTCTTTTAATGAAATTCAAATGATCGGACCGACCGTTCAGGATGACTTAATGTCTATTTTACTCCGGTTTAGGCAACATAAGTACATCTTATCAGCTGATGTAGAGAAGATGTACCGCCAGCTGGTTGTTCATCCAGATGATAGGTATTTGCAGCAAATACTCTGGCGAGACGATCCATCCGAGTCAATAAAGGTTTTTCAGCTCAACACTGTCACTTATGGCACCACCAGTGCCCCTTTCCTAGCAACTCGATGTTTGAAGCAGATTGGTATTGATTGTAGTGATCCTAAAGTTTCAGAGATAATTATACATGATTTCTATGTTGATGACTTGCTTACAGGAAGTAATGATTTTGATGATGCTGTAAATATTCGGCTGAAAGTGACGAAGGAGCTCGCGTCAGCTGGGATGACTCTGCGAAAATGGAAGTCTAATGACCCTCGTTTAGTGCCTTCAAGTTCATGCACACCACTTGATTTGAGTCTTGGGTCTCATGAGCCAAGTAAGCTATTAGGTCTCGGTTGGAATGCTGATGATGATGAAATTTACTTTCCCACAAAATTGGATTTTCCGAATGGCAATACTAAGCGAGACTTACTATCAGTCATCGCAAAAATCTTTGACCCTTTAGGTCTGTTAGCACCTGCTGTGATAGTTATGAAAATGTTATTACAAAGTCTGTGGTTGCAGAAACTTTCATGGGATGAGCCTCTTAGTGCAGACATTCTGAAACACTGGAAGACTATTCTAAAGGAACTTCCATTATTAAATGAAATTAAAGTACCTCGTATGGTTGTTTGTAAGTCGTATAAAAGGTTTGAATTACATGTCTTTTCCGACGCTTCGGAGCGCGCGTATGGTGCGTGCGTTTATGTCCGTACCGTCAATAATAACAATAACGTTACGATTCGTTTGTTAGCAGCCAAGAGTCGAGTCGCCCCAATCAAACCAACGACGATTCCGAGGTTGGAATTATGCGGAGCTCTTACTGGAGCTCGTCTTTACGAGAAGGTATTTAGTTCAATTCGGTGTAAGGTAAATAGCACATATTTTTGGACTGATTCCACCATAGTGTTGAGTTGGTTGCAAGTTTTTCCTTCCAAGCTTCAACCTTTTGTGCGGAATCGCGTTGCTGAAATTTTAGAGAGAACCGGAAATTGTCAATGGTTCCACGTTCCGACAAAAGACAACCCAGGAGATCTCATCTCTCGTGGCTTGGATATAAATTCCCTCCGGATTTCGGATCTGTGGTGGACAGGCCCAGACTATTTAAAACAGGAACCAATAATTCTGCCTTCTCAACCTAAACATATCATAAAAAATGACTTACCGGAAACTAAACCTGATCTATCATTGTGTGTTGTTCTAGATAGTAACATTAATGAAGGTTTAATTGATTTTAGTCGTTTTTCAAATTATACTCGTTTATTGCGTTCTATCGCCTATGTTTTGAGATTTATTAGTCGTTGCAGAGGGCAAGCAAGTCTATCAAACTTCTTAAGTAATCAGGAAGTGACGACTTCCTTGCAATTAATAATTAAGACGTGTCAAAGGGAGTCTTTTCCCGAGTATAAACTACTTCTACTTAAGAAGGATTTACCTAAAAAGAGTCCCTTAATTAAATTTAATGTTTATTTAGATAATGATAACATAATGCGAGTTGGGGGCCGTCTAAATAATTCTGATTTTTCATATGATAAAAAACACCCTATACTATTACAGTCCACTCACGTTTTTACTAGGTTGTTGTTTGAGTCAGAACATAAAAGACTACTTCATGCAGGTCCACAATTATTGCTCGCTACCATTAGAGAAACTTATTGGCCTATAGGAGGTCGCAATTTGGCGAAAGCCTGCTATCATAAGTGTGTGCGATGCTGCCGTATGAAAGGTGAGGTTGCTACTCCTATCATGGGCAATCTCCCGCGACATCGCATTACAAGCGGTTTTCCTTTTGAGAATGTAGGCCTTGATTACGCAGGTCCTATCATGTCTGCCAGTCGTCAGGGTCGTGGATGCAGGCTAGTTAAAGTGTACATAGCGATTTTTGTATGTTTCGCTACTAAAGCTATCCACCTGGAACTAGTGGGGGATTTGACGAGTAAATGCTTTTTATTAGCACTGAATAGATTTATATCGCGGAGAGGAAAGCCTCTTAATATTTATTCAGATAACGGAAAGTCGTTTGTCGGTGCTTTTAACGATATTTCAAAATTTTTAAAATCTAATTGCAATTCATTGGGTGAGAGTCTGGCAAACGAAGGCGTTTCGTTCCATTTCATTCCACCGTATACTCCTCATTTTGGCGGTCTCTGGGAGGCGGGCGTGAAGTCAACCAAATTTCACTTGCTAAGAGTATTGGGCAATTGTCATTTAACTTACGAGCAATTGTATAGCCTGCTAACACAGATCGAAGCCATATTAAACTCAAGGCCGCTGACCCCCCTATCATCCGACCCATCAGACTGCACACCTTTGACGCCGGGACATTTTTTAATTGGACGCCCTTTAACCGGTTTGCCGCAGACAGAAATTGATAATAAGGACTATTTGTCGCGGTTTCACCATATTCAGCAGCTCCGTCAACACTTTTGGGCGAGATGGAGTAAAGAGTACGTGTCTGAGCTCCAAACTAGAACAAAATGGCGTCTTAATCAGAAGGAACTCAAACTCGACACTCTGGTCGTTGTTAAAGACGATAATTTACCACCACTTAAGTGGCGTTTGGGCCGAATCGTCACAATATTCCCTGGATCTGACGGCGTTGCTCGAGTGGCCGACATCCGCACCTCTGCTGGAATCATCCGTCGAGCCTTTAGCAAGATATGTCCACTGCCCAGTTGTTGAGGGTTGAAAATTAAATTTTCAACGCCCGGGGGTATGTCGAAGAAGAAGAAGAACGGAGCGCGGGATATTTTGACAACTGTCACTGGCTTGCCGCCTTTTTTCTCGGGACTGCTCCGGAGCTGTCAAAAAGTTCTAGATAACTGTGCTAGATAAGTTTAATGTACTTTTATGTTAAATGGTAATAAAATGTTGGTTATTCTTTCACGTTGTCCTAATTGAGCCACCATCGTCCCCAACACCCGTTTACCTTGCCAGCCTAGAAATGCTGCAATCTTCTTGGCCACTCTAATTTCTAAAGTAAAGGCACACTATTTATTTTTGATTTATCATGAAACAATAATGCAGAGGCCATGCATGAGCATTATAGGTGAGAAAGCATAAAGTTTCTATAGTTTTACTAAAATATCGACGTTTACATGGGGGTCTCTCGTTCAAAACGTTAAAAATGATATATACCTACAGCCACGTATTTAGGCAGAATATGCTACGGCTCACCAGTATGGGCAGATAGGGCACAGAATACAAATTACTCACGAAGAGATAGGGCTGCGATAGGCGCAGCCTGGTGTAAATTTTTACAAAGCCAACGCCTCGCATTAATATTCTTATGTAAAGCATATAGAACGGTCAGTACTGAAGCACTTCCTGTCCTTTCTGGTGTTTTGCCTGTAGACTTAGAAATACAGCGCCGAGCTGCTTTATATAACAAAAATAAAAAATACGATCCCAGATTTCTTAAGCATGAAAGACAGAAATATGTAAAGTAAATAGATTATTTGAACCGCTAGACGTTACAATACAAAATCTTATATCCGAGTGGCAGGATCGGTGGGATAACTCGATCAAAGGTTTCGGTTCGTGAACGACTCGCTATGTGCGTTGCACAATTCCTAACTGATCACGGAAATTTTAAAGCTAAACTTCATGGATTCAAGTTAGTTCGATCTCATCTTTGCGAGTGCTCGACCGAAGGCAGTCCGCAAGAACAAACTGCTCATCACAATACACTCTGGGAGTGTGATCTCTGGCATGAGTCAAGAACCAATTTGTCAAACTGGCGACATAGGAGATGCAGTGGTGGGAATGTGTGGTGGGCCTTTTTCCCGTCTAAAAAAATCTATGAGTTTCAGAAGTGCCAGAAGTAAATTTAAAATTTGGCGCCATTTTCGCCTGACAGTTACTTTTTTTTACTGATGTAACATGTGTGATGTGTTTAAAAGAAAACACTTTTTAAACAGATTTAAACATATTTTATTAGAGCTGTAGTGCTAAAGCCCATACATTGACAATGCAGTACATGTACTTGTTCTCCCAACGTACTGTGCAAGTACCATCTGTGTTTGTGTCCCAGAAATATGTTGCGGCCGTATGAAGACCCGAACCGTTCTTCTGCGTTATCGTAACTCGCACTGGAACAAAGCGAGCATTTTGAACGAAAAAAAACATAAAATAATTTTTTCGGAAATCTTTGTAGAAGGTCTTATATACTCGATTTACACTCGCGCGCGAGCCACGAGACGAGCCGCGACACGCGCCGCGAGCCCTGAGTGTAAACTCGAGCTCGCGGCGAGCTCGCGTCGGGAGCGGTTTTCAAAGGAGCTCGAGGCCTCGGGGGGGACGCGAGCTTTGTGTTTACACTCGCAATTCGAGTCGCGAGCTGCGAGACGCACCGCGACGGCTCGCGGCGCGTCTCGCAGCTCGATACGAGATTTATACTCGCGTCTCGTGGCTCGGCAGCCACGAGACGCGAGTATAAATCTCGTATTAGGCTGCGCGTCCATTCCAACTTTTTGTAGCGATGCAGTCGCGAAACTGTCGCGGATTTGCATCGATACAGTCGCTAGCTGTGTGTCCTCACTCCTCACCCACCTGAACACGATGCAGTTGCGATGCTCACGCAATACTGTTGCGCTTCTGTCGAGATGTAAACGCGATTCACTAACGAGCAAGATGGACCGTTGAGGCAACATTAGTCACGTTGTTTTTGATGCTGCTTTCACGTGATAACCGAAGAGCAGACACCCGAAGCGTTATCCACTCCCGCGCTTCCCTCCCTCCACTTTTTCCCGGATGTCGTCCGCCACGGTCGCTCTACGGTGGCGTGTTCGCATGGATGCAGTCGCGATGCAGTAGCGCGTTACCGTTAGCATCACTAATGTAGTCTGTATCGCGTTGCAAATGCGACTAACGCGCGTTAGTAGTGATGCAGTCGTGCGCTTCATAAACGCGCAACTGCATCGCTACTAAAAGTCGCAGTGGGCGAAGGCCCTTAGGTTTCAGGTAATGTTTGTTTGCTTCGAACATCGAATAGGCTGTCTTCCAAAACAAGTAGGCCGATTGATGAAATTTGACACATACAGAGTATTAATACCACGACGAAAATAACATGCTACATGAACAAAATGTACGGTTACCGAGTGATCTTTTTTACTGTGTAGTATGTACTATGTAGCGAGCTGCAGGAGTGATCTCGTGAGGTACGAAATAATAATCACAATGAAAATTAAGGGCGAACCTTTGTTTTACGCTGAAGTCTGAAGAGTAGAAAGTAGTGTCTTTCAACTTTTGATCTTTAATAAAATACTTACAAATATATTTAAACGGCTTGTTCAACTTGTTGAGCCGCGTGATAGTCTTCTCTGTGATGTTGGATATCCACTGCGGAGACCGCGAGTGGCTGTAAATGTTGCCGCCGAGACACAGCTCTATGTTGTCCCTGACGATCTTCTGCACCTCTTCAACGTCGAATGCATTCTGTACAAATTAACAGTACCTACAGTAAACAAAAGACTCAAACATGCCATAAGGACTATTATAGTAGTAGAACCGCTGTGGTGGCTCACCATAGCGGCTCATTTTAACTTTCAAGATATTATATTGCTATATACCTCTTCATCTTGATCACCTTGACCCATATTATTTATTAAAAGTGGTGAATTCTTCTTTAGAATTAAAATTAATAAAATTATTTTGAAGATTCTTCAATTTTTTCAACATTTAAAAAAGGCTTCAAATATGAAAACATCAGTTGACTATAGACAAATCACAAATGACAATGACCTCTATAATACACTGGAGTGATCAATAAAATGTTCCTATTTGAAAGTCGCCATATTGGCGCTGATTGCTATGTAAAAGCAGTAGTGAGTGTACTTGGAACTACTATTTTGCAAATGGCGGTTGTAATTCTCTATGAAATTATGTCACAGTACGCTCACCGCGGCGCTTCAAATCGGCACAAAAAATAGCTGTCATTTTGTACGGCTAGCTGCTTTATAAAGTGGCCCATTCACTATCCTGCATTGCAGTCCGCCGGCTTATGCAGGATAGTCAATGAATGGTGTCGCAACCCGCAAGCCGCAGCACGCAGGCCGGCCGCCATGCAGGCCTGCGGGCTGCGACACCATTCACTATCCTGCATAAGCCGGCGACTCCACGGCGGACTGCCGTGAATGGGCCCTTTATATTATAGTTGCATAAATCCGGTAAATATTTTATATTATTAATTAATTTTTAATTATTTTATAATACACATTGTAATTTTTTTATTAAAATTATAAAATGTATAAATTTTGATAGGCAAAGATTTGGTAGGCAAAGATTTCTGAACTAACAACCAATCCCCAACCAATGTCAAAAAAATACAAACAATCACTTTGTTTCTGAACGCAACTCACATAACCCACTTTTGGTCATTTTTGGTTTCGATTTATTTTGTTCTAGTTTTGAAATATTTGTCTGGGCTCCCGATCTATTTTGAGCTAGCTAACATAGACGAAAAGACTGAAGAACGCGTTAAATAATGGTGTCATAGTTGAACCTGTAGAGGGCGAGCGTCTTCGAATAAATGGAGTTGAAGGTCTGGGTCGAGGGGATACAAAGGATTGTTTGTGGGGTTACGGAGACCACCACTTGTCAGGTAAGCCAGCACTTCATACACAGTATAAATTTTAGTAATAAAACGAAACCGAAATCGCTCCTATAAGATTTCGTCAAAATATCATAATATTACTCATTTCCGTCGCTTTTCCTTGATTATATACTTTATATCATCTGCATAACATAACTTTAATTAAATTCACGTATATAAGGTGTGTAAAGATATATTTATCTTTACGATGTGTGAAATTCAAGGCATCATTTTTGTTTCCAGGATGTAGTGTTTGCTCTGGCGCATGCCACGGGCAAAGTGGGAAGATTTACACTAATAGAACGATGGAGAAACAACGAACGTCTCCTTGCTCCTCAAGAGTTCCCTCTAAAGGTAATACATAATGTTAAAGTGCTTTAAATAATGTACATATGAATCTGACTCATAACCATAAAGTTAATATACCTAGCGGAATAGAGCAACACTCTCGAGCTGTCAAACGAAACCAAAATTGGTTTCATCTGTGTGTAAAAATATGTGTATGTATATACTTACACAAGCATGATTGAATATGATTTCTATGAGATTAAATTGTCAATGTGCGTAACGTGCCGACTGGACGTCAAAAAAAGAGTGCTGCTGTCATGTATCACACATCTCTTTTTACCACGCAGTGTTACTGATAGTGACATCTTCAGGCCTTTGTTTCTCTATTCCTCTAGGTATATTAACTTTATGCTCATAACATAAAGTGCTTATAACTTTTAAATATTGACTATTGTTGCATTACCTATATATTCAGAACATTTTGTGAACAAATTTGTATTCAAAAAATGATAAAGGGTTATAGAATAATTATTAATCAAGCATTATGTTACATGTCTTTTGCTTTTACAGATTCTAATGAAATGGGGTGAATATGCTAATGACATTCAGTTTATTTTAAGAAGATCTGAACCAAATCCCAACCCCAGTAATGTGCCGAAACCAGCCCAGCCTAACAATTCAAGATCTCCAGTTGCTAATGGGTATGATTTTTACAGACTTTAAGTTTTAAATGAAATAAAAAATTGTTTATGGAAGTATTAAATCATGTTAATCTACTTAATACTTTTTACAATTTAAAGAAACATCTGTATCAATAAAAAATAAAACATTCCATAAGGGCCAGGAAACTGAAAAATCTAATATTTATTTTGGTTAACTAATTCTTATTTAAACCTATTTAAAATAAAATCCTAGAAATGCTTAATGCACCAAAGTCTCTTAATGTCACATTTACTTTTTAGAAGTAATAACACCTCAAATCAAAATGCACAAGAATCTCAAAGTTCACCGAGCAGAATGAACACAACACCCACCTTTGTAAATAACACCTCGCCCGGGAACCCTGTGGGAGTAGTGAAGGGTGTCCAACAAAACAAAACCCCCGAGTCCATCAGTCCCGTGCTGAAAGACGTCCCACCTTATAGGTAAGCTCTGTCGGGTCTCACATCGGGAGGGGTCAACAGCTTCTGTGTTCAGACATCTTTAAACCAAATTTTATGACTTTTTGAAAGCAAAGCAGCACAAAGCAAGCAAGCAACTATGTAAACATATAAGAATGTTATATAATATTTTGATTTTATAATTTATTATACTGCTAGCAATCTGTTTTCAACATTTAAGTTACAGTTTAACTATAAAATTCGTCTTATTCACTAATAATACACAATACACAAATAATATCTCTTATTAGGCTGGTTTTATCGCGAAGCATTTCGGCAGCGCCGTCGGAGCGCCGCGCGTTCGAAGATGTATGGGGGTAGTAGTAGCGTTTTAAAGTCGCGCGCTTGAGCAGCGCCGTTCGTCCATACGTTTGTTACAGCTTCGAATGCGCGCGCTCCAACGACACTGCGAAACGCTTCACGGTAAAACCAGCTTTATTAATACAAACTGTACCACTGACCTCTATAATACACTGGACAGGCGATCGCAATCAATAAAATATGCCTATTTGAAAGTCGCCATATTGGCGCTGATTGCTATGTGAAAGCAGTAGTGAGTGTACTTGGAACTACTATTTTGCAAATGGCAGTTGTAATTTTCTATGTAATTAGTACGCTCACTGCGGCGCTTCAAATCGGCACAAAAAATAGCTGTCATTTTGTACGGCATAGCCTGTTCAGTGTATTATAGAGGTCAGTGACAATGTACACAATATAGTATCTCTTATTATCATTATAACAGAGAACCACCGCCCCCATATCGGTCTCCGCCACCACCGTCGCAGGCCCTCCGGAAATCTCCCAACCGAGCTCACATACAGTCACATGTCTCCCCGGTAAACCTGCCCGAGGAAGAGCACAAGGAGCCGGTCAGCTACAACAACCAGTACAGAGAGCTCGTGTCGCTTGTCAATTACCAGAGAGAGAAGCTGTCAAGCCAGCAGGTTGATTTGATAAAGGTATGCTAGTGCTATTTTATATTTACCATCTTACTAAAAACACTTTGTGTTTAAAGACTATAGCTCCAGTCATCATCTCAGACTAGAACGTTCACCAGCAAACTCGCCTGTTGCTCGCAACTCCCTAAACAATAGAGTTGTGCAGACTTGGAATATGTTGTCCGATGGGCGATGATATTGTATCTGCACCAACTGTTAACAGCTTTAAAAATAGACTTGACAAATGGTTGATAAGTCCTGCAAAATAAATTAATAACAAGTATATGAATTACAACACTGTGTGATATGGTCATATCAGCTAAATGCTGCTGGGTCATTAACAATAAATAAATATATATTTTTTTTGTCTGACAAAAACACTACTAATTATATAATTGTCGACACTGCGTTCAGCATTTTTATTAGTAATAAGGCTAATATAAAGATAAGGAAATAACTTTCTAGCATAAATAACGTAAATGATAAATAATTACTAATTAGCCAGAATAAGTGTAAGCACAATAGATATTCAAATGTTATGCTGCCGCCAGGGGCCGCTTGGGTTAACTTGAATTGGTTCTTATATCCTGAGTCACATTGTCTAGGAACAATGTTAATCATAATCGCCTTATAATATGTAAAATCATAATATTATTATGTTTGGGAACTATTATCTACAGGCAAGACACATACTTACATTATAATAATTTATAACACATATTCTCCCTCTTTTGCATTGCGGGTAATGAACTTATTTTAATAGTAGTTGTATATTTTAAGTTTGATGCCGAAATTGGTTTCTGGGAGAACAAGGGGAGAGAGCAGGAGAGACAGGTAGAACTACTGCAGCAGCAGATCACATCCACAGACAACCAGCTACGGATAAGCACAGAGCAGGTTGGTCATTATTTCTACTTACATCATACATGCGTTGGATGGGCATTGGGCATGAAAGTCGGTCCTGCGCCTGATCTCTCGCCAGTCGTGTCGGTCTTTCGTCCCACTGGGTTATAAGTCTTATGACTTATGAGAGTAAAAGGAACAGAAAGTGCTCTTGTGTACTACGCACACACTTGGGTACTGTAAAAAATTACTCCTGTGTCACTGGCCTGATTTCAATGATACCAGCCACCGTCACCAAAACTGGTGTGGAAGTTATTATTACCTACAAATCAAAGGAATTGCCTTCTCAGTTCATAGAATATGGATTTTAATGATGAACTTGTAAGTTAATAAAAACTACTTTTGTTATGTTTTTAACCATATGACTTATTGTTAAATACCAACCGCATCACGGCGTTACAAGGCTGGCGCGTGGCCAAAATCAGGATTAACACCGTCATGTTGCAAAATGTCACTCGAAAGACAGCTGTTTTACACCCCCTCTCCTGTAAATAATCATAGACTTGGCTTGACACACTACCGCGTGTCTAGATCATAAAGTTAATAAACCTAGCGGAATAGAGCAACTCGAGCTGTCAACTCAAACGAAACCGAAATTGGTTTCATTTGTGTGTAAAAATATGTGTACTTATACACTAACGGCCATTCTTAATATTTGATCTATCTCTGGTTTTGTCCTACTAGAGATAGGAATAGCTCACATTACGGCCGTTCCCAATATTTGATCTATCTCTGGTTTTGCCCTACTAGAGATAGGAATAGCTCACAATTGACATAAAATATATGTCTTCAATGTCTAATGTGAGTTATTCCTATCTAATAAATAAGTAGGGCAAAACCAGTTGGGATTGGGAACGGCCGTTTGTATGTCAAACCAGAGATAGATTGAATATTGGGAACGGCCTTTACACAATGCATGATTGAACATGATTTCTATGAGATTAAATTGTCAACGTGCGGCACGTGCCGACTGGACGTAAAAAAAGAGTGCTGCTGTCATGTATCACACGTCTCTTTTTATCACGCAGTGTTACTGATAGTGACATCTCTCTTGCTCAGGCCTTCGTTTCTCTATTCCGCTAGGTATATTAACTTTATGGTCTAGATGCAAAATACAATTAAATTGCATGTTGATAAAATTAGGCCCGCAACACACCTGCAACTGGTCTAATAGAGAGTGTCCACGGGTGATGGGAGTTACCTTCCATCAGGGCACCTTTTTGCTTGTTTGCCCCCTTATGTTGTAGAAACATGTTGACAGAATGAAATTCAATTCTATTGATTGCTTAATGTAGGCTAAATGAAATTTAATTGTATTGATTGCTCTAAATCGGAAGTGTATGTTCATTCATAATAATTTTATTATCTAAACACCATCACAGGCGCAAGCGTTAAACTATTTAGAGGAAGAGGCTGAATTAGTGAAGCAGAATGAGAAAACAATTAAGTCTGAGATAGTCCTAGTGCGGTCCAAGCTGGCAAACTGTGAGACCGAGCTGCTGCAGTGCAAGAACAAGATACGGAAACTGATGGAGGATATACACAACGAGCAGAGAATAATCAGCAGTCGCCAGCAAGAAAATAGGTAAAGTTGTAAATATACAGGCCACAGGGTTGTGTATGTCATGTTCCTTATATATTATATTGACTTCACTGTGAAAATAGCAACTGAAAGAGTTACTTATGACTAATATTTTAATTCTTTAATTTTGAATACATTAAACACAAGTTGTATAATTGAATTTTGGAGTTTCCACTAGTCACAGATTATATCTCATATTATTGTCTTATATTCTTAAAAACAAAGAAACCATAAATGATATTGAAATTGTATTTTATATTAATGATTATACCGTTGTGTTTTAGACAAGCACTGGAGAGATCTATGTTGGCCGAAATGGAGAATCTACAAACTCAAATACAACAAGCGAAACATGCCACCGAAATAAATCATCTTACAGCTGAAAGTCTGAAACGAGAGGTATTCGCTTTCGTTCATCCATCCTAATATTATAAATGAGATGTCTGTCTGTCTGTCTGTTGCCTCTTCACGCCCAAACCGCTGAACCGATTGTATGTTTTTTTTAACATTTTTATGCTTAAACGGTTGAAGCGATTCAAATGAAAATATTTGCTACGATAATTTTTATGCCGGAAAAATGTACGATCTTTGCCTGATTATCGAATGTCGGCCCAGCAGAGTTGCGGGCGACATGGCGTGCCCAAAGTCTGCTACCTCTTCACGAGTCGGTGTTTCAACTTTTGTTTAATATATTTATCTGTTTTCGAGCGCGGCGCCTTAATTAGCTGTCCAGTAACGACGCGACGTTGAACAGTAAAACTCGTCAAAATTCAGAAATAGGACATTTTGGAATGTTGAAACTAGAATTTTAATCTTCCAAAATATGTCTTATTTCTGTGATAGATTAACGGCCATTCCCAATATTTGATCTATCTCTGGTTTTGCCTTACTAGAGATAGAAATAGCTCACATTAGACATTAGAGACATATATTTTATGTCAATTGTGAGCTATTCCTATCTCTAGTAGGGTAAAACCCTCTGGTTTTACCCTACTAGAGATATCTCTGATAGATCAAATATTGGGAACGGCCGTAAGTCTAACCACAATGTATAGTTTGTGCGTTTTATGATGATATGCGTGACACATTATAATTGACAATAGTAGGGAAGTTACCTAACAAAAATTAATCGATAGTTTAAAAATATCGAATCACTTCGTAAAGGAATTGCAATCGAAATTATCGTATTCGTACTGACATTTCAGTGGTGCCACTGGTGCCGGCGATTTAAGATGGCCGCCCTTTTTATCGATTTGATTTCGATTCAACAGAGTCAATCTCTATTGACATAAGTTCCGTTTCATGCATATGACATTTTTCAAATGTTTTCGTAACAATAATTTTATACTCCTATTTCACAGTTAATATTTTAAATTTTTTATTAATAAGTTAGCATTTAGCATCTTTTCATTGTTATTCATTTACAATTATAGGAAACATTTGTTTTTGTAGATGGAATATAATTTATTACATTTTGTTTTTTTTTTTTTTGTTTTCTTGTAAAAAAAACCCGTAGCAAGAAACATGAAAACTGTCACCCATATCATCTTAGAACACACAAACTATAGGTTAGTGTATTTTAAAAAAATAAGTAGTTTATTTCTTTATTAAAAATATCTTATACTGTTTATTCGATAGGTTGGTGTATTGGAGAACGCCATAATGGAGAAGAAACGCCAGGTGGAGAGGCTAGTGCAGGAGATGAAGGAGGCCAACCTGCAGAGCCTCACCGGCAGCCTCGACGAGCTCAGACATCCGCTTGATGGTGAGCCCGTATAGAGCCCGTATAGCCTAAACCGTGGACTAATTATTCGTCTATGCCTAACATACCCATACATATAGCCTTAACCTACGAGTAATAAAAACCAACGAAACGTAATTTAATAACCATACTTCAACTGTTTTGAATTTGGTTCCTTTTCGCTAATTAACTAAAATATGACAATAGTTCATCGTATAAATCTACGACGCCGCAGAACGCATCGTGAGTCGTGAATCGTGATCGATGTAAAGAGTGCCGAGTGAGAGTATACTATATGAAATTTTTGCGTTGCGATATCGCATCATATTTCTGTGCGATGTTGTTTTTGCGATATGACGCCACAACGCAGTGGCCTGGCCCTATGCGGCGCGTTTGACGTACGGCGCGTATGCTGCTGACAAATGTGCCATCAGCTGTAAACGAGTGACTTTTTAGTCCAGATTTTTCGAACGCCATAAAAGCCTTGTATTGTTAAAAACCGTGAGAGGAGCCTCTCAAATTCAAGTTTCTTAATTTTCCTAAGTCGCATAGTGTTGAAGATTAGCACATTGACAAACATCCTATGTAATTATATGTAGTTCTTATGCAAATGTTACTTTTTATTAGGTATGTGTAAAGCGGGCAGTGCCAGAAGAATCATTGGTTCACCGAGACAGTTGGAGAATGCAGCACCCACTAATAAAAATCCACATGGAGTGTGGGTATAATTGGTGTAAATTATATTAAGAGGCATTTAAGTATAAAAAGTATATATTATACTTTAAAATCAATTTATATATATCTGAAAAAATAATAATATTAAAATAGACTTTGTCTATTGCAAAATATATATACGACATAATCGTATATATATTTTGCAATAGACAAAGTTTGATAAAATTATATTGTATTTACGTTTACATGCTGAAGTCTGATGTGTCGAAGCAAGTGCGAGTGAGACCAAATATATTGCTATTCAAATTTGTTTGGGGGCCCTAAGGGGGATATTAGATTATCATATATATTGGATCCGAGATCATTGAATCAATGATATTGGATAATGTAATATAGACATATGATTAATTTCTTCCTTGATCATAGATTTTTGACATTTGCTGAGAGATTGGATCCAATACGGTCATAGAAATATGTGTTGCCAGTTATTTAATATAAAAAAGAGTTTTTAATTTCTTGCTCGTTAATATGTTTCAAATAATGTAATGTAATTATTTTTCTAATTATATACTTGGATAATCTTGCTGAAATAACGAAAAAAAAGCCATATTAAAATGTCTTTTGAGAAATTGAATTCTCTGAGATCTAGTAACCATGACGTCAATACCTGTCAGGGTTAGCGCTCTCCATTGGCTATTGAAACCACATATGACGTAAAATAGGATCAATGAAATATGATAATGTAATATGCAGATATGATCAAATGATCATATATATTGGATCCTATATATGATCATAGAAATGATCATATATAAATAATAATGTAATACCCCCTAAGGTAATGTTGCCTATATTATTACTTTTAAGAAATGGAAAGTTTCTATTTATTTTTGTTTACGTATGCTATAATTGATATTTTGTATAATTAATACGGCATATAGGGCGGTAGCTACGTCCCTGATTGCTACATTTTACATGTCAAGCCGCGTACTGACCAAGCGAGCAACCTCGCGAGGCAGCCGCCTACATTTGTCGCAGTATGCATGCCGCCCGAGGCGGCCTCGGTCTGTAAGTTTTCTAATACGAGGCTGCCTCGCGCGGCATGGCCGAGCCATCGCAAGGCTTAGGGTACGCGCCCACTTTGTGGGCGCGTGCCGGGGCGTGTCGGGGCGGATCGGGGCTCAATGCAGCGCGCTATAGCACACTATTGCCTTTAATTTTATTGATTTTGAGTACTTTGGATAGCTCCAGCTGCGTTTCCATACAAATTGTATGGAGGCGGATTTTTGCGATGCGCCCCGGCACGCTCAGCCCCGGCACGGCCCGTCTCAATGTGCTCACTCCTTTAGCCAGCATCGAATAAGCGAGGCAAAACACTACCGTCTTGAGTGAGCGCGGCAAACGTACCGAGGCGCCTTTGAGCATCGACAACCTACAACGCTCGGCCGAGGCACGTCTTGACCGACCGAGGATTTGCCGCGAGGCCGCTCGCTCAATCAGTACGCGGCTATGAAGTAGTGAAGCCATACTTATTTCCAATTATAGTTTATTAAACTAAAATACTGTTTTATGGTTATGTGCTATACTATCCTTTGTTCATTACAATACATACTTAAATGCCTCTGTGTTGCCATGTATGAAAGGTGTGTGACTATAATAAGTGAATTTAGTTTGTGTTCAAATTAGTGTCATATTTAATGTGAAAGTATTTTAAGCATTTACATTAGTTATGTATGAAACTAATACCATTTCTTGCCGTCTATTGAAATAGTGAAAAATAACAAATATTTTAGGTTTATTTTGTATTTGCTTCATGACTTTTGTAAACAGTTGCATTTTAAGCGCCCTAGTGTAAAGCACGTTGTACACATTGGACCAACATTGGGCCAACGCATTGAACCAACATGCAGAGTGCGGAATTTCCCTCCCAACTTATAGCCAAGTAGGCCTCTACACATTGGCTCAATGCGTTGGCCGAATGTGTGCAGCTGGCTTTAAATATGTAACCAGCATGCCTAAACAACAAATGCCAATTTCATATTACTATTTCTTTCGTTTTTCATGTTAATGAAAGAGAAAGCATATTGTTTGGCAGTTGAACACCAAAAGAGGTTTGTTTAATCGCAGTAAGTTTGATAGATTGCTTTACAAATTTAAATATTGTATAGTATTCATTCAATTATAAGAGTTTGCCATAGATGTTTTAAATTCGTCCAAAATGATTAATTTATAAAATATATCGGGTATAAAGTTTTTAAGTGGAAACGAGGTAAAGAAGAGGCTTAGTTACAACAAATTCTTAAGAAGGATAGGAAGGATTTATCTAAAGATAATGAATGAAGCAACAAAAAATAAATTGCATATAATGAAATTATTATAATTGTTAATTAAAAAATATTACCACCTATCACGTATTTTTATAATGTATTTTATGTTGTTTGGCGCTAACACTACGCATAAGAAAATTTTGGGTGTCACAAGTATTTTCTCTAATATTTTATATACTAGATTACTCGCTTGTAACTACATTTTATACTATTTTGGTTGCATTTTTAAACTTCCTATAATAATAATTAGGGATAGTAAGTAGTAAAATGATTTCTAATGCTAATTAACATATTTAACTCATTGCATAGAATTATTTGTATTTATAATAATGTTCTAGTCGAAAATATAAGCCATTGCAATAAGCTAAAAATATTATAAGGTAATGTGGCCTAAAACACTATTTTATTATAATAAGAGAATGAGACAAATACCCCGGTCTGCATTGCTCTCTTTATCTTACTTGTTGGAAAAGCCAATAATCAGAAAAAGACAGCAACATAGACAAGAAACTTGAGTGTAGTAAACAAAGATTAGATAATGTCTTGCTTATTTTATTAGTTAATTATTTCGAAAATTGCTATTGAGTTTTTTAGTCGCATTGTAAATAGGATAATATTATATTACTGCAATGTTTTCACGCTATAGTGCACTGTGCAGCACCAGCACTGACAGTAAACAAAAAGTTTTGTTCGACGTTTGACAATGTTTCTGTCAATATTCTGTTTCATATAGTGACGTGTGGAAAACGTCAGATTATTTACTGTATGTGCTGTGGCTGTGCCCTCTGCTCCGGCCTTTGCATAAGAGCTGGCGCGCACTACGACTTTTAGTCGCGTGATTATTTTATCGACCTACACAAATTCAAATAAAATGCCACTTTATGAGATAAGCTATATTCATTTTGCTCTACGCCATTGAAAAGCAGCGGCAGCATGGGTCGCTAGACAAATGTCGGTAGAAAATGAAATCTGTAGCCTATTTCATAAAGTAACATTTTATTTGAATTTTGGTCAGTCGGTAAAATAATCGCGCGACAAAAAGTTGTAGTGCGCGCCAGCTCTAATACTACTGTTTGAATAGGCATTTTTAAAAGCTTTTATTTAACTTGCTCTGTATGTATGTAAGTATGTATGTTGCGGTGGAATTTTGGAACTCAATTTTGAAGTAGATATATTAAACCGATTGAACTGAAATTTTTGACAATCATAAAACAGTAAAGTGCATGATCTGATTTTTGTTTAGTTTAATTGGTAATAAATTGTCCGATTCTCTTGTACGAAAATAATCTTGTGTAATCAAATTTTGACCAATATACAGTGTCATATATATATTTAGTATTGAAATTTATATTAAAAATGTAAATAGAGTAGGTTTGATGAAATAAAAAGAATTGATACTTATTACAATATTTTATTATGACATAATTATCTAATACAATTAACTATAATAGAAAACTATTTCTTTACAATATTATTATTAGTTAGTTATTGCAACTCAGAAGCGCTGGGATTTCATATTAAAAAATTCGAATAATTGTACCAGAACCACCAATTATTAGATTCATGGATTTTTTTAAATCATACACTTCTGAATTGCATAAAGCAAATGCCTCTTCCTAGCATTCCCAAATGTTATATTTTTAAATCCTTAGATAAATATTTACACATTGTTAAAATTAAAATATTATAGTCATAAAATCAAAAATCTATTCTCTTAAGTCATAAAAGATTTATATAAATCCCCTTACTAATAAAAATATTTGCGGCATTTAACTATTCAAGTCTTTCTCATGTGGTTTATCCAATGTGCCCGACAGAGACAAACAGAATTTGTATAGTAATATGGAGTGCAAAATATATCTTTACTAGTAGAAGGGATAGTGCTTATCTGTTACAACTAATCCACAACTTATAAGTTTTAGTTTTGTGTGGATTGAGCAAACTGATAATAAAAACACAACACCCGGGTAACTTCTATTCAGAATAAATGCTGATAAGGCATTTAAGTTCAACATATTAAATATGGAAACAGAAAATGTGCGTCTTCGAATAAATCTCAATTAAATACATACAAATAAAAATAAATTCATCTTTACTGTGTAGTATTAATACAATACTTAGGATGAGTTTTCACCAGAGCTGCGAGAAATGTTGTACAGAACCGATAAAATTACTTCATTTGGTTGATTTTAGCAACATACTGGACTTTCTTGGAAAAACATTCTTCACAAATCACGACACAGCTCTGGTGACAACTCAGTCATAACCAGGCTTCGGAGATCTGTTAGTTCTTAGAACCGTATCAACACTATGCTTTCTCCTCCTTCTCCTTGTTATACCGTTCTAGTTCTTTGAGGAACTGCCCCTTCGGTTTCATGACATTAGGACGATCACCCCTGCATTTTGGACAAAACCATTTCCCTTTCGGCTTGGTTGTTAAGGAGACGCACGAGAAATGGAACCATTCTATGGGGCATAGGTCGTTATCACAGAGGATCATTTCACCGAATGATATTTGATCACAGAGGCAGTAGCGAGGTTCGTCAGGATCTATAGGATCAGTTTCCTCTGGAGGTGTTTCTGATCGCTGAGCGGCCTGTCTTGATTTGCGCTTTTTCTTCTTACCCATACCTGCAGCAGACACTTGTATTATTTTAAGAGCCATAATTGAAAACTTTTTTAAATGAGATCATAATAAAATTTTGTTATGATTTTATTATTAACTTTTTGTTTGTGTGTATGTAATTTTGTAGATAAAAAAAATCTTACCTTTCTTATGAGTCGTGTTGTGGGCCTGTCTCTCGCTGTCTCGTTCGCTGGAATCAGCACCATCTGTGGCAGCACCGGCAGTTGTTCTAGATCTACGAGCTCGTTTTGACCACCTTTCCCCTGCAAAAAAAGACTACTTTATATTTTTGCAAAAAAAGATTGACTTTGGTTTGTTTGATTGTAAAAGTAACTTGACAGACAAAGCATCCTTTCATAAATTATCGTCTACATTTAAGCATGTTTTTGTAGATTTTAACTATTTAGTTACCTCCAGATTTATCCTTATCTGATTTTTCTTTTTCTTTCTCCGTGTTTCGTTCAGGCGGTGGTGGCGCCTGTGTCAGAGGCTGCGTTGGTGCCGTGTTTTGTTCCTTCTCCACAGCACGGACAGTTTCAGTTTGCGTGTGTGGCTCCTCTTTACTTGTGCCATTTGTGTTGACGTCTATGCATGACACTAAAAAATATATTAAAGTTTATTCTTACTGTTGGAAATCACGAAATTATGATGTTTTGGAAATAAAATAAAAAAAGTAACATACCAAGTTTTTTGTGGTCTGCATCAAGTGATCTCTGTTTATTATCGATGAGGTCTTGTAGGACTTGCACAACCTGTAGTTTCTCGTCGCCGATCTCCTGTGCGGCCACCAAAGCAGCTTGTAGCCTCAAGGCGGCCCTGCCGCGTCGCCGTTCGTCAGTACTCGGCCCTATGCACACTCCCAAGTGAGTTTCGGCATCCCGGAGGCACTCTGTAACATAAAACATCAACAATCATCAATAAAACAACGATAGCATAGCACAAAACGCGTAATTTTATAAATAAAACATCTATTGCAAACAAACTAAAAATGCACGCATTCTTGATTAATTCTATCGAACGACGCCTAAATCTTTGTTCAAAGTAAAATAGTTGTTGTTTGCTATTATATGTTGACGGAATCGTACGTTGTTAGTTAATTGGAATATAGATTTACCTCTGTATGTTACATCTAACTCTCGCATACGCGACAAATGTCGTTGCAGGTCATTTGGTAGATTTTCGACACAATCTAGGTAATTTTCCACGTAAGTCGCAGAAAGTAGAGCTTCTGTTGAACTTTGGTTTAACATTTTGAAATATTTCATACAGTTTTCATTATTTTACGAGTTAATAATAGAAACTAATAAAAGTCGTAAGAAGACAAACAACACTTCGTTTTCGTTGCTTCACACAACCGTCAAGTTGACATTTTGTTTTTAATTTTGACAGCTCTAGATACAAGTGCTTTGCACAAACATTTCTGTTTGTCTATGGTTACTCACGGTTTTGTAATTTGTGGTAACTGGTACCTACAAAGCGCAATGTACACGGTCAATAAAAAAGAACAATTTCTTCGTTATCAAAAAAGTGCATTTAAAACCGCTATATATTAAGCTACTTATACTATATATAATAGTATAAGTAGCTTAATAAATAAATACGATTACTTTTAATCTAAATAATCGGTCAGTTAGAAATTTATGCCTGTAAAATTATTAAAATTCTTTACTTGCTAACCCGATAGTTACCAGTTACCACAAAGGGGTAATGTTTTAAGAGTACATCAGGGAAAGACATAGGATAGTTTTTGTTTCTCCTCCCCCTCCTCCCGAATAGTAATTACTAATTAGCATTTGTACATACCATAAATTAAAATAAAATGCACGACTGTACGATTTTCCAATAACAGTGGTGGATTTACATATTTGAAATTACTCCCTATAGTCCGGTTAAGGAATGACTCAAAGGAGGGTATAGACTATAGAGTGCGTGAGCGGGAACCTAAGCGATTTCTGCAAGAACTTATTCAACTACACGCTAACTTATTCAACAACTACAAACTACACGCTCAGGAAAAGTGAAAATATAAAAAGTTTTATTTTTAATTATGTAATATTCCTTTCTATTTCTGTTTGAATGCTTTATCGCTTATATGCTTTGTTCAGTGAGTGAGTGGGCCTCACTCACCGAACCCTACATTCCTCATCCCCTCATCCGGCCCACCCATCCCCTCATCAGTCATCACACCCTGTAGTCCACATCACGCCACCACATCATTAAAGCGGCAACCTGTAGCACCCCTGCAGCCCTGGTGTTGCAGACGTTGCATAGGTATTATGTTAGCCAGTTTCCATCAGGTGGACCATGTAACGCTTGTTTGCCAGCTTAGTTATATTATGTATAAAAAACATCATGAATCATCGGGAATGAGCTGTCCCCTCAAGAGTGAGGGTGGAAAAATGAAGGTAATATCTTGGCGCCAAGAACAATAGACGACTTATCAGTCCCTACTGACCTTTGAAAATTAGATACTTACTGCGAAACTGGCGGTTTCAATGAAACCGGCCACCGTCACCGAAACTGGTGTGTAAGGCATCATTATTTATGATTAGTTCTAGATTATGTTTGCCTAAATAGGAAACGCGTACGTCGAGGCCAAGTCCTACACTCGAAACCCACATTCATCATAACAAAATCAGTTGCATATTCTCACTATAACTGGCACGCAGTGTTTTGCATAGAGAAATATAAGACAGAACTGTGTTTTGACATTAAAATTGTTGTCAGTACCGCGTTCACTTTGTGTTTTTGTGATTATTTTTTTGTAAATTGTTGTGTAAAATGTCTTCTACGCTTTCGTTTGTTGGTCTGCCTGAGCACGGGAAGAGATCTGTTACGAGGTAAGTTTCAATTTACTGTCTAAAGGTTCTTCTTTTAATCTTCAAAACTGCCGTCGCACCAAGTTCATAGATGAACTCTATAACTGTGTATTACGCAGAAATTAACTTGGAATCTGCTTCCATGGACTGTATATTTTATAAAGAAGCGCTGCTAGTTTACTTTTGGGGTTATAGTACTACCTAATATTATGTATTCTGTGGATATACATAACAGTAAGTACTTATACTAAACCCAGTATATTCTAAGGGCTTAAGTTATGTTCTGAGTTCTGCAGAACGGTAGATAAGATTGCTGTACCAGAGTATGTAGATACGGTCGCAGTCAAAGCTGCTGTATCACTTTTCTCTAATAGGTTTTTACGTCTTTTACTTAGGTGTTTACTCTGTGTCTAAACACACTATGCCGAAGTTCCGCGGCGGAAGTGGTGTGTTTAGACACTTAGGTTGTTCACATGATATTGAACGCATTAAATTGTAGAGCAGTATTTTTCTCGTTACCAGTATTCCCGCGGAGCCCCACACTTTTGAGTATGGCTGAACTATGCTAAAAAGATATCACTAAACACATGCAGCTGTTGCAACAAACTACTCATTCAAATAAGCTTTAAGCTTATGAATTCAGTCTCAGATTAGCAGACCATTGTCATTGTGATAGTATTTTTGGATCTAGATTGCAAGCGGAACGTGAAATTTGTTTCACTTTCTAATTGTTCTCTCTGTTTATTTAAGTGTCGATTAAAATTTCTACTTTATTTTTTAGGTTCATTGTTGATATTTAGGTTGATTGTTGCGCTTGGTAGTGGGAACTGGGCAGACCGTTGCGCGCTGGTTCGTACTCGAGAGGGTGCAGGTTCGATCCAGCGTGGAGGCGTGTACCAATGAGACATTTTCAGATCTCAAGTACGTACGGACGCTCGTACGGTGAAGGAAAACATCGTGACTCGTGAGGATCCCAGACGTATTGACCTGCTCATTCCTCTGGACTATAGGCCGACTGTCGCGAGAATGCCGTAGGTATAATATTATGTGCTTGGGCAACCATATGGACATTTTAAATCTGTACCCACTACCCAGGCACTACAGTATTTTAAGAGTAGGTACCTAGTTACTTGGCTCTGAAAATACTGTATAAATCATCCACAATGGACGCAAAGGCCTTGTTCTGTGCTTGGTTGAAAATACAGGTTGTTAGGGTTAACACCGCTATCCTTAAAACCATCAAATCGGGCCGGACAATATGAAAGACAGGTACCTGGTACATATTTCATACATTTTACTTACCCCGATATGGGATCGGCGTCCGACACCGATATCGGATCGGATGATGTGAAAACGCCCTAGCACCCAGTATAAGGCCTTTTGTTTTATGTGTATAATAATTATCAAAAAATCTCAAGCTAACAACAGCTCCGGAATTCTGGATAGGGTTCGTTGTCGTTTGGATAGCGTTGAGTGCGAAGTCATCACCTAGATCGCTTGTTTTCTAGGAGAGGCCGGCGGGGCTAAAATGGTCGCTTTGAAGAATCATGATATGAATCATAATATGATTTATTTTCCTAAAATCGCAAAACACAACTCTGCTTGCAATTCATTTCTGTATTTTTGTACTGATTTGACATTTGTCAGTTTGACAGTTTTGACAATTCATTTGCTGAATTGATTGAGAGGAATTGCTAAATGTGACCATTTTAGCCGCGCGGGCCGGCCTATTGGCTAATTTGACTAAACCTCCATCTATATTCGGTCCCAACGTAGCCCTGTTTCTAATACAGGCACAGAATACATATTAGTACAAGTAATACAGGCAGTAATTGTATGATCACAGCTGTATTTGGGTCCCGTCGCCCACGCTGCGCCTAATTCACTAATAAACCAAACTGCGAGCTGCGTTCATTAGGACGCCATGTAATATGGCAATACATGAGCTACAGGCTACTAGTGTTGTGAGTTTGTGACTTGTGCGCTAGCCGCTTGTCTAATAGGCAATTACGGAAAGGTCGGAGCAGAGGGCGTTACTAGCACATACAATAAATAATCCGACCACAGTCCGACATAGTTGATATTGCACACGTCCTGTCAAACGTCGAACAAAACTTTACTGCCTATGCTGGTGCTGCACTCTGGCGTCAAAACATTTCAGTAGTATATCCTATTTGATATGAGACTTGGGAGAAGAGGCCCTGAATAATGTCATTTATTGTTTGAAAGAAAAATTGTGCTTATTTTATAATCTATATAGCTATTTTGAGTCTTCTCAGTAGTCAGTGGGTAAGTTCCGAAATTTTACCTAGTATACTGGTCAGTGACGTCTACAAACGACGCCAAATTGATTCGATCCGAAATATGTAACGCCAGTAGTGCATCGACGTATAATATGACTTTGTAGGGATGTATACGTCACACTAATTGTCTGCTCAGTAACTCACCAGTACAATATGGCGTCGGATACATGACGTTATGAGCTCTGGCCAGTATGCTGGGTTTAATTTCGGAACCTAGTTGTTAGACGTTAGATTTGTCAAGGATCGCGTGTTGGCTCAACACTAGCGATGATTTTGTGTGCAATTACCGAGTAGGTGGGCGGCACCAGATTTATTTAGCTCGTGGGAGTTGGGACGCTGCCTTGGATCTTCTGTTTATGGGCATCTGTATCGACATTTTGAGAATTATTTGTTTATAAACATTCTGCAGTTTGATCCTACCGTTTCTCGTTTACAGGACTCTTCTTACACTTCTCTATTTTTTTTTAAGGGGTAGACAGTAGACTAGACCACAGAATATATAATAGTACAGAGTACTCCGTAGACATAAAGAGCCGTTTGTTGGCTTCGGTAACCGCGAATAAACATTTTCCAACATTTTCTATCTGCTATACTGCCGCGGCCGCCCAGTGGAGCTTCGTATGGGGTCCATGTCGTGTAAAATAGCCCTTAAAATTAAAAACCTAGCAATAAACTCCACAATCCGTACTAGGTACTGCTAACTTAATACTGACTGGATAGAAACATGTCTACATACAGCAACTACTATGCTGGACATGTTTCATTGATACAGTGATGAGTGATGATCCAGCGCCAGAGCCCAGAACCATGTAAGTACGATGTATAACACTGGCATCAGGCTATCAATATCAGCAATCTTTATAGTCCCCGCGTTCTACTTGACGTTAAAAACCAATGATATTCTATGTTACTAACGTAAGATTGGAAGTTTACGGTAGCAACGCGTTGCCACTTCGAAGATGCCTGCAGGCATATCTCACATACATATTGACATATCGAATATATGACTTGACATTGTCTTTTGAACAAAAAAGTGGTTACGCATTTCTGAGAATCTTTTGTAAGACATTGCTACTCTAGTATTTTAGAAACTCATTGTTAAAAACTATCAAAACGATTAAAATATGAGGCATTTTGAGCGTTTTTTACGTCAAGTGGAAGGGGAGTACTGTTTCATAATTTAAAAAAAATGTTACTTATCGGTATTTTTCAAAATGGCGCCGTATCGCTGAATTTCCTCTCACTGCACTTTGTTTAGGTGTTTGTAATAGCTAGACGAACTAACAATTGGCACACTTATTGATAATTCGCCTCGCCCATTTGTACACAATCGCAAATGTTGGTGCCTGCGAAACAATAGAATTATATCCTTTGGCGCGAATTCTGTTCGGACACGATAGGTATCTTTCATTGGGAAATCCAACGAAACAAGATGGCGAAATTCGGATTTGAATTAAGAAGTATGTTTATTTAATCGTAATCATAGCTAGCAATGATTTGATCCGCAAGGTTTTATATAAATATTTTTTGTCTAAGAAAATTATGTAAGTAATTAATTAAATAAACATAGCCCCAATTTACCAACGACTGTTAGGCTGGTTTTATAGTAGAGCGTTTCGCAGCGCCGTTGGAGCGCGCGCGTTCGAAGCTGTAACAAACGTATGGACGAACGGCGCTGCTCAAGCGCGCGGACTTTAAAACGCAACTACTACCCCCATACATATTCGAACGCGCGGCGCTCCAACGGCGCTGCGAAACGCTCTACTATAAAACCAGCCTTAAAGTTAACCTCGAATTAGTATCACGTTACCTCTTTCTTTTTTCTTATGAATGAAAGAGAAGACATGACAATATTTTAATAACAACGCTGTTAACACTAACATTCATTGGTGAAATTGGGGCTTTAATGTCAATGTTGATATCTTTTTTTTTCTTGTTTTAGCTTTTCTAACTTCTTATGTTCATTGCAACAAAATATAACAATACATTTTTAAACATCCGTGTTTAGCAGCTAGAGTTTATCAATTTGACATTGTATGTATGTAATATTTCCAGAACTGCCCAGTTTTCATATTAAATTATGTTAGCCTATATCAGTGTCTGAAGTCTGAACTGGTCTGAAATTTGTTCAGACAGACAGTGCCAAATTTCAAAAGTGTATGTAACTATGTATGTATATTTTAAATTTTTATGTTTGTGTTCGCATATCTCCGGAACTACTAGTCCGATTTAAGTAATTTTTTTTGTTGTACTAGGTATTGTTTAACTTAGGGAATACTACAAGTTTTACAAAAGAATTTATTAATTCTTAATTAAGCACGTACAATTTTGAAGTCGGTTTTATCTTTTTTAAAATACTATTATGTTAACGTAACAGACTTTTCGTAACGTATTCTAAAAATGCACACTCTGTAAAGGAAATTTAATAGTCTCTACGAGGCTTTTGTGTTTATAAGTCGTTATGATTTATCTCTAATGTTCTTTGTGCTATCAGATGACGGCATACCTATAAAACTTTCTACGAACGCAAATAAAAATAATCCTGATGAATGATTACGAAGAAAGTAAGGTATATTTGGGAGTGGTAGGACTTAGACATCATCTAAACTTACTATGATAAAGACTATAATTAATCACTAGTACATATTTTGCATTAATTTTTTCATCTTTATTATCTAATATGTTTTTCGTAACTTGGTTTGCATAATCTGTTTTACGTGGTAGCGGTATCTTTTTGTCGGTTCTTTGGGTTTAAGCGCGAAGGAATCAGACAGACGGGAAAACAGATTTACAGACAATTTTGTAAGTATGCTGATACGTTGTAGTTGATAACATTATTGTCAAGAGCTGATATTTCCGAGAAATCTTTCTCGGAACTCAATGTATAAAGTCATCAAAATAGGTTTAGCGATTTATGTGTGAAGAGGTAAAATACAGACAGAATAAATTATGTACAGGGTGTAACTAAAACTAAGTGATAATACTTGAGGGTGTGTATGGTCCCCAAAAAGAGTTCGCTGTAAAAGTAGTAGCGTTGAAAGAGTTACTATTTTTTCACCTTTAGTAAGTATGGGAAAATTCACGACGCGGGGGCTCTTGCCCTGGATACAAATCACAAAAAATTGCTCTTACAGCGCTGCTACTTTCACAGTAAAGTAAACTCTAAACAGACACAATAATACCAATAGGCAGACGTAGATTAAAGTTGATGCTGTATAGTAATAGGCCTGAGAAAACTCTATTGAAATTTGAATACAAGTCGGTTGGAAAATTGCAAATCCAAAACCGCAGCGTCTCAGAAAGTAGCTGACGAGTGACGATGCGGTGGCGGTAAGGCTGACCGCACACCGCGCGCCACAAAATAGTCGTTTAGTTTGACTGTCGCATTATTTGTAAATTGTAAATGATAAGCTGCACACACGCGAAACAAAACGAATACCTACTAATCTATACTTTCCTACTTTATTATAATCTATACTAATATTATAAATGCGAACTACTGAACCGATTGCAATGAAATTTTGTATACAGTTATTCTAGAGTCTGAGAAAGGACATAGGCTACATTTTGATGTGGGAAAATATCTTATTTCCATGAAACTATCGATGAAAATTACTTCGCATTGCGCGTGGCCAGCGCTCATCCCGGGGGTCCTGGGTTCGAGTCCCGCAGGCGGAACAAAACGTTTTCAATGTTCCTGGGTCTTGGATGTGTATTAAAATAATATTTCAAAAATCTTAAATATATTTTATGTATAATATTATAAAAAATCCAGAAATATATCGATGCAATGAACATTTTAGTTCTAATACGATTTAACAGATGGCGCTTTTTTTACTTCGTTGTAACATAGAACTAATCATACTTATCAGTTATTATGTTTTTGTCTATAGTTTTTAATACGTTAGAATATTATGTTTAATAATATTATCACTTGCTATAATAATAATCAATCTATCTTATCTTATAGAACTCCTACTGCATTTCTAAGGAGTTCGAGTGTACCGTGTTGGCCTGTATTCCATCCAGAAAATATATCAATGCAATCAACATTTTAATTCTAATATATGAAAACAGATGGCGTTTTATTTTTTACTTCATTATTGTAACATAACTAATCATACCTACTTTATTATATATTGTTTTTATTCATAACTAGCTGTTGCCCGCGACTTCGTCCACGTGGACTTTAGTTTATAGCGCGCGGTGTCAACAAAATTTGTGTCAAATTTAAAAACTTTTTAAAACCCTGGTAACTGGTACCCCTCTTAGGGCCGCGCTACACCGGAATGGCAGTGCTGAAAGTGCTCGCCTCGCCGCTGCCATTCCGGTGTAGCGCGGCCCTTAATTAATCAAAATACCCAAAAACAGCTGTGCAGTGTGCACATAATCTGTACTAATATTATAAATGCGAAAGTATCTCTGTCTGTCTGTCTGTCTGTCAGTCTCGCTTTTACGCCAAACGCCAAAACTACCGAACCGATTGTAATGAAATTTTGTATACTGATAGTCTAAAGCCTGAGAAAGGACATAGGCTACTTTTTTACTGGAAAAAAGGGTTGTAAGGGTCGTAAATTTGTTCAAAAAATTCACAATAGATGGCGCCGTGCGTCTTCTACATCGCGCTGACGCTTGCACAAAAGTTTTTCTATAAGAGGTGGTATATCTTACATTTAAGTCTCGATTTTTTTCGATTGTTATATCTATTCTACGGTATTAAATAACTCAGTACTTTATCTGTGCAGGCAGTGACGTAACCTTAAGACCAAATTTCACCAACGACTGTTAAAGTTAATGCTCGAATTAGTATCACGTTAGCTGTTTCGTTTTTCATATGAATGAAAGAGAAGACAGGATATTTTAACAAGCTGTTAACACTAACAGACGTTGGTGAAATTGGGGCTAAACCTGTCAATGATAAATAGTTTATGGGTAAAGTTGTGTAATTGGGGGGCTAAATAAGCTTTAAAATTTGACATAAAATATAAAGTTTAATATACAAAAATGAAGTACTTATTGTGTGCACACTGCACAGCTGTATTGATTTAAGGGGTACCAGGGTTTTTTATAAAAGCTTTTGACACCAATTTTGTTGACATCGCGCGCTATAAACTGAAGTCCACGCGGACGAAGTCGCGGGCAACAGCTAGTATTATTATAAATGCGAAAGTGTGTCTCTCTGTTACATCCTCATGCACAAACCGCTTTGAGTCCCGGGAAAATGTACGGCCTAGACGTATAATAATTATTATTATAAAGCTGAAAAGTGTGTTGGTTTGTTTAACGTGCTATACGAGACTAGTCGGACGGCGGACCCATGATTGCGCCGCCGCGCCGCGCCGAAAAACGCTGCCGCTGCGGCGCTGTGACGTGTAAACAGCCTTAAAGGTCAATTCAGACCGCAACGCGACGCGTAGATGCATTTCTAAATTTGCATTCATTTGACAGACTTGCAAGAGTTGCGACTTGCGAGACGTCTTGACGCAATTGATGTCTGTTAAATCCATAAAAGAAATGCATTTACACGTCGCGCGATCTGAATTAACCCTGGGTTTCGTTTATATTATGTCGACAGTTTCAAGACAGTTATTAAGTTTATTAGATTTGTCACATACAGTAAAGACTGTCGATTGTTTGTTTATTTATTTTATGTGAGCGCTAAGCCTGGAGGCCGGGACACGGACTGACACGGTAGGCCGCGGCTGCTCCCACCGCACACGGAAGCACATTACATGCTTCGCTACTCCTGCGCGCCTGCCCAGTGCCCAATGCCCAATGCCCATGCCGCCCGCGCCTGGTACACAGATTTGCGGTGACTTATTATGCTGCGTTTTCATGCTTGCCAAGGCTTGCCAGCGTCCACAAGCACAAGCGTGTAAAGAGAGTATCTGGCTTGGCTTGCGTGAGCTTGTGGACGCTTGTATCCGATCCGGTGTGGTGTCGGTTTTAGGACACAGATCAACGGGTGCTTGCTTGGAGGTACGTAATACACTGACGCATTCACAAGCGTGTTAACGACTTCCAAATGCCAAGCAAGATTTGTGGAAGCTTGTGCCTTGTGGATGCTTGCCAAGCCTTGGTAAGCATGGAAACCCAGCCTAACGATGACAGATAAATCTGTGAGCCGAATTGTTGACTGTTGCGATCCGATAATATGAAACAAAGATAGAATAATTATTATTAGGTCATAACTCATACCGCATACGTACGGTAACTTTCTTGCTGGTCCCGTAAACTTCAGGATATACCTACTTACTTTAAAAAAAAATATGAAATAAGGGGGCAAACGAGCAAACGGGTCACCTGATGGAAATGAACTTCCGTCGCCCATGGACACTCGCAGCATCAGAAGAGCTGCAGGTGCGTTGTCGGACTTTTAAGTGGGAATAGGGTAATAGGGGAGGGTAGGGAAGGGAATAGGGGAGGGTAGGGAAGGAAATAGGGGAGGGTAGGGAAGGAAATAGGGAAAGGAATAGAGAAGGGTAGAGAAGGGAAAAGGGTAGGGGATTGGGCCTCCGGTAAACTCACTCACTCGGCGAAATACAGCGCAAGCGCGGTTTCACGCTGGTTTTCTGTGAGCCCGTGGTATTTCTCCGGTCGAGCCGGCCCATTCGTGCCGAAGCATGGCTCTTCCACGTTACATTTCTAATACAGTCTACGCAGTTCAGTAGTGAATGATTACAGTTTAGGATTTCTACTCTTTAACAGCTATAGTCACAGTCACTCAGTACAGACTACAGACTACTAAATAGATACTACGTAATATAAATAAAGCGTTTTTAGTTCTAGTTTATAAATATTATGTCTTCATGATAACAATGGAGTCGTAGAGATCATGTTCCTCCAAACTATTGGCTACAAAACATTTTTTGTATTTTTCATCTTTGGAGATGTAAAAGGAATCTTTTAAGACCAACTCTATATGTCTACAGGAACTGAGTTGTGTGTGCCTAACTACGCTAGTAGTATGCGTGTGGCGTACGTTTTCTACAATAAATTAGAAACGTCACCAGTTTCGACACAGGTGTGATGTCCTAGTGACACAGTCATGCTGCCCTTCCCTTCCCTTCTAGGGAATATGGGCCAGGCCCTTCGGTGTCGGCTCGTCTGCCAGCTCATAGGAAATAATATTATGACCACATTTAAAGACGCGAGTGGAAGAACCAGATAACTAACATTTTATAACAAGGAAAATTAGTAATTACTCTTTTTTTTAAAGGT
Organism: Aricia agestis; assembly: GCF_905147365.1. Taxonomy (NCBI): domain Eukaryota; kingdom Metazoa; phylum Arthropoda; class Insecta; order Lepidoptera; family Lycaenidae; genus Aricia; species Aricia agestis. The sequence continues at coordinate 215,428 of NC_056423.1, forward strand.
AATTCAAACAAAATATTTTGTAACTTACTAACTTCATCGCCTAGCTAATATATCTGGCTAAGTATACATAAAATTAATTTTTTAGGGTTCCGTACCCAAAGGGTAAAAACGGGACCCTATTACTGAGACTTAGATGTGTGTCCGTCTGTCCGTCTGTCTCTAGGCTGTAACTCAAGAATGGTAATAATAGCTAGAGAGTTGAAATTTTCACAGATTATTTTTTGTTGCCGCTATAACAACAAATTAAATATTTAATACCCATACAACAAACATGATTTTTCACACATTTTTGTTGGTATCAATGATGACAACAGGCACTTGAAATTTTCACAAAAGCTTTAATTATGTTATGTGTAGGTACTTTCATACTTAATAATAATATTTAAATGAAATTAAAAATTAAAAATCCCATACAAAAAACACATTTTAGCCTACTTTTGCTCTATAAGTTATAACGGTACGGAACCCTTCGTGCGCGAGCCCGACTCGCACTTGGCCGATTTTTTAATTTCAAATCGTTCCTTAAAACCTCAATTTATGCAAAAAGTATATTATTAATTATTATTAAGAATATGAGCGAAGAAAAAACGGCAATTTTTTAATTGTTACTTAAATCCTGCTTCTTCATCACAAAAGACTAATTGCGGTTGAAAATTGTCTGGTAATTGGGATGAGAGCGAATCCGCACTATCCATAGTTTCCATACTAATACTATTGATGCATAAATCATAATATGGACGTTTGTCTGTCTGTGTCTAGAGTCTAGACTGCTTGTCGGTTACCCTTTCATGTTCAGTTCGCGGAACTGATTTGGGTGTTTGGTACGGACTTCGGAGATAGTTTGAGTCTCGCGAAATGTTTATTGAGGAAATGAGTTGTGCCGATATATTTTGTTTATCGCGCGCGAACCGTACATTTTTCGCAACAGAAACTATCCTAGTATGGCCCGTCAGAGTATTACCAAATTTCATCTAAGCCGGTTTCATAGTTTTAGCGCTCGAGATAGACAGTCACATTTTAGGGTCTATAATATTTAAAGGAGTTTTTGTCTGCTTGTCCGTAAGTTTGTTCGCATCTTCCAGATAGTCCGCGCTCCTAATTACTTGTATCTGTTTCCTGTATTGCGACGATCTCGTATTTCGAATCCTGTATCGATTACATTGTGTAGTGGTCTAGTCTTGGCCTCGCGGACGTGAATCGTGATTTAGCTGTAATTACTTATCGGTACGGTGTGCATTATTCTGCACACCGTATCTAATAATAACTCCCACACCGGTTTCGGTGACGGTGGCCGGTTTCATTGAAACCAGACCAGTTACGCAGGAGTCATTTTATAGTGCCCAACTGTGTGCGCAGTACACAAGAGCACTTTTACTTCTCATAACCCAATGGGACGGAAGACCGACTTGACTGGCGAGAGATCAGATGCAGGGCCGCGGTACGTAGAGTTTTGATAATTTAATTAAAGCCTACCTTAATTATTAGTTCTTAAATTCTTAATTTAAACTTTTGCTTTTAAAAAATTAAGACTGTAGGGAAGCCATTTTAACATGTTTTGTTTGTTGACTGTACAGAACACACGTACTATCTAATTAATAGAAGACACAATTGTGAAGGAACACTGATACTTTTTGATTGTGCTTGTGTAGAATTTTTAATTGCTCGTGGAATTTTCGTGTTTAGATTCTAATTTCTCTAGAATTTTTACTGTCGTGGAATTTACTTTGAGATTTTGGTACAAGTTACCATAATTTCATATCAATGTTACGTAAATTACGTAATAAAACTTCAAAGTAAATGATATTGTTACTGATAAAGAGTGTCCGTCAGTTTGTCTGTTAAGTACCTCGTGACGGCTAAATCCCTGAATCGATATTGATAACTTGAGTCCCGGCCCCCGGGAAAGGACATAGGATACTCTTTAACCCGAAAAAATGTACGGTTCCCGAGCGATAAGCGACTTTCGGCGCAGCGGCGCGTGGCGTTGCGGCGTTGCGGGGTCATCTAGTATTATTATAGCGGTGTATTTACTATTTAGCATAAAATCCTAGCGGTGCCTACTATTTCTCAACTTTTAAAGTTCGAAAGTGGCGGCCCATTGAAATATTCGAATTGTAAAAAGAAAATACAGTATCAAAGAAACCGACAACCTACGATGAAAATTAATTTTACTACGTTCCCGTGAGATAAAATTCCCATTTACTCAGTTATAAAATCAGTTAAAACTTAAAGCACATAAAATGTTTATTCGCGATGCTTTAACCGCGACTTTCCAAGCGTTTAATCTTCAAGTTTATTGTGAAAAAATGAAATTGGATTAGAAACTTTTGCAGTGGGTATGTCAGTACCAATGTAATAAATTCATAATATGCCTTTTTTTAAACGTGCTTTGGCCCACCACATTCCCACCGCTGTATCTCCTGTGTCGCCACGATCGACAGCGGTATCAAACCACGAAAACCCTTTGATATGATCTCAGGGAGCCCGAGGACATGCTAAGGGCTAAAGCCATCTTTTTTTTTTTAAATTAAATAAGTGGGCAAACGAGCAAACGGGTCACCTGATGGAAAGCAACTTCCGTCGCCCATGGACACTCGCAGCATCAGAAGAGCTGCAGGTGCGTTGCCGGCCTTTTAAGAGGGAATAGGGTAATAGGGGAGGGTAGGGATGGGAAGGGAAGGGAATAGGGGAGGGTAGGGAAGGGAAAAGGATAGGGGATTGGGCCTCCGGTAAACTCACTCACTCGGCGAAACACAGCGCAAGCGCTGTTTCACGCCGGTTTTCTGTGAGAACGTGGTATTTCTCCGGTCGAGCCGGCCCATTCGTGCCGAAGCATCGCTCTCCCACTTAATTATAGTAAGTAATTAATATTCGTATCTGAATGCGGCTGTTAATAGTGTAACATAACGTCTGGTGGCACGGTAGTTCCGCCGCCAAGTCGTGCTGTTTAATACACCACATAATATAATATTATATGATATATCATAATTATATTATTCCATGCTCTCGAAATTGAATCTTACAGCAACTTATATTAGAGACTAGTTTGTTAATTATAATGAATATTTCCAATAAAAGGCTATATTGAGTGGAATAAGGATCAGCAAAGTCATTAAGATAATAATTTTATGGGGAATATAATTATATTACGTGTAATATATCATCCGCCCACGCGCTGCAAACACTAGTTTCTATGGGCATGGCCTAGGTCAGGTATTCTCAAAGTGTACTCCGCGGACCCTAGGGGCTCTGCAAAGACTTTGTACGGGCTCCGCGAGAATATTAACTAATATTTAAATTATGCATTGTAATAATGAGAAAAATACACTATTGTGAATTAGAGTCCCAATTTTGTTTTTATGCATTTGATGATGCTTAAATAAATACGTTAATATTCATTGTTATTTTTACTGGGACTATTAAAACATGTTACTCTTTTTATATGAGGGCTATTTTAGCTTTTCAAAAGGGTTCTAGCACCAAAAAAGTTTGAGAACCGTTGGCCTAGACCATAAATGTATAATGATATTATGGACTATGGTACTTATACTAGAAAATTGTTATGTTATAACTAGGATACGGTAGTGCTAGTTATAGAGATTTGAAACCAAATGAATTTTAATATCTTATTTATAAAATTCTCGTGTCACAATGTTAGGCCGCGTACTCCTCCGAAACGGCTTTACTGATTTTAACCAAATTTTTTATGCATATTCAGTGGGTCTGAGAATCGGCTACTGGGTACTTTTTATATTGATAAGTGCATTTGTTTAATAAATAATAGTAAATTATTACAACTCAAGACTGACGGCGACCATTGTGTGTGCGACGGGATAGCGATGGACGTTGCCATGGTGACATACTTATCTAGTCACTTCAATAAAATAATATGGGCGGAATCCATACTAATATTATAAATGCGAAAGTATCTCTGTCTGTCTGTCTGTCTTGCTTTCACGCCAAAACTACTGAACCGATTGCAATGAAATTTTGTACACAGTTATTCTAGAGTCTGAGAAAGGACATAGGCTACATTTTGATGTGGGAAAATATCTTATTTCCATGAAAATATCGATGAAAATGAATTCGCATTGCGCGTGGCCAGCGCTCATCCCGGGGGTCCTGGGTTCGAGTCCCGCAGGCGGAACAAAAAGTTTTCAATGTTCCTGGGTCTTGGATGTGTATTAAAATAAAATTTCAAAAATCCATACTTCCATACTAATATTATAAATGCGAAAGTATCTCTGTCTGTCTGTCTGTCTGTCTGTCTTGCTTTCACGCCAAAACTACTGAACCGATTGCAATGAAATTTTGTATACAGTTATTCTAGAGTCTGAGAAAGGACATAGGCTACATTTTGATGTGGGAAAATATCTTATTTCCATGAAAATATCGATGAAAATGAATTCGCATTGCGCGTGGCCAGCGCTCATCCCGGGGGTCCTGGGTTCGAGTCCCGCAGGCGGAACAAAAAGTTTTCAATGTATTAAAATAAAATTTCAAAAATCTTAAACATATTTTATGTATAATATTATAAAAAAATCCAGAAATATATCGATGGAATGAACATTTTAGTTCTAATACGATTCAACAGATGGCGTTTTATTTTTTACTTTATTGTAACAGAACTAATCATACTTATTAGTTAGTATGTTTTTGTTTATAGTTTTTAATACGTTAGAATATTATCTATACTAATATTATAAATGCGAAAGTATCTCTGTCTGTCTGTCTGTCTGTCTGTCTCGCTTTCACGCCAAAACTACTGAACCGATTGTAATGAAATTTTGTACACATGTAGTCTAAAGCCTGGGAAAGGACATAGGCTACTTTTTAACTGGAAAAAGGGGTTGTAAGGGGGTGAAAATGCGTAAATTTGGTCAAATTAAGTTAGTTCCAAAAACTCAAAATAGATGGCGCTAAGAGTCCCCTAGATCGCGCTATCGCTTGCTCATGCGTATTTCTATAAGAGGTGGTACCATGATGAGATACGTTTTTCGATTCTTTCGATTGTTATAAGTACAAGTTATTAACTAATAACTCACCTACCAACTTAGATATCAAATTCAAAAACAACCTCGCCAAAACTACTGAACCGATTGTAATGAAATTTTGTACACAGATAGTCTAAAGCCGGAGAAAGGACATAGGCTACTTCTTACTGGAAAAAGGGGTTGTAAGGGGGTGTTTATGCGTAAATTTGTTCAAATTAAGTTAGTTCCAAAAACTGGAACAGATGGCGCCATGAGTCGCCTAGATCGCGCTATCGCTTGCTCATATGTATTTCTATAAGAGGTGGTACCATGATGAGTTATTAGTTTTTGCGATTCTTTCGATTGTTATACATGTTATTAAATAACTCACCTACCAACATAGATATCAGAAACAGTCTACCAATAATAAATAATGAATAGTTTATGGGCATTGGGCAAAGCTAAGGTTGTGTAATGCATTATGCAGCTAAGTTGTGTAACGCTAAATAAGCTTTAAAATTTGGTATAAAAAGTTTAATAAGTAAAAAAAAATCATTTTATGTGCACACTTCACGGCTGTTTTGGGTATTTTGATTTAAGGGGTACCAGGGTTTTAAAAAGCTTTTGACACCCATTTTGTTGACACCGCGCGCTATAAACTGAAGTCCACGCGGACGAAGTCGCGGGCAACAGGTAGTACTTTATATGATAAAGAAACGTTCGCCGGGACAGCTAGTAATGATATAGGTACATATAAAATGAAGATTCAATCAAAATCTTTTGTTTGGCTCAACAATTAAATATAACAATAATATTTAAATGTCTCCCTGCTAAAACTCTTTAAAGGAAGTATAAATGGAGTATATTAAGTCAAAATAGGGAATTGACTTAAAGGCCAGGCTCAAATTATGAATGTAGAATGATATGTTCACAATTTTCACACAGCCCCGGATCTAGGGGGGGGGGCAAGCCGGGGTCTGTGCCCCGGGCGGCAAATTCAGGGGGCGGCCAAATTCATACTTCACGGACCAATGGACAAGTCATCATTGACCACGTAACAAAATATATAATAGCACAAGTACAGCAATTTCATGGCCATATCAACTTGACCGATACCCTGAGAGCGGACTGCGTGCGGAGTGAGACGGGCTGCACGAACATTTATTATTCGCGAGGCGCGTAGGCATAGTTCAAAATACGCGCCCGGCTCTCGCAAGCTTTTAAACCCTACCCTGTTAATTATATTATATCGTCGTATCCTACAAATAAGGGCGCTATTGCAAAAACCCTACTTTACAGGAAAAGGTTTTTTGTGTTTATTTCAAAATATTGTTAGACAACTTTTAGAAATTAATTATGAAATTATCGCATAACTACGTAGCGGTTGCTATGAAAATTTAAATGAGACGTTTAATTTGATATTTCGGGTAGATTTGTCCCTTATTTCTTTTTTCGGCGGGGTAAAATAAGTCTCATCAGACACAAGTAACGTTATGCCTTTTTTGTGCGGATTCAACGGGGTCTAAAGCGCATTTATGTCTTTTTACTGATCATTATCAAAGAATTTTCTTTTTAAAACTACATTGAAAAATCGGCCAAGTGCGAGTTGTATTCACGCACGAAAGGTTCCGTACCATTATAGAGTAAAAATAGCAAAAAATATGAGAGTCCCCTTTAATTTTTTAATTTATTTTAATTTTGTCGTCAATTATTATTATTAAAGTATAAATACAACGGACTATTTTTTCAAAAGCTCTTTTATTGACAGATCGCTGCTATTATTGACAGAGCAAAAACTAGCAAAAAATCACATTTGTTGGGCGCCCCCATAAATATTTAATTTATTTTGTTTTCAGTAAGTATTTGTTGTTATAGTGGCAGCATATATACTCAATTTGTGAAAAGTTCTTGAGATAGAGCCTGGAGACAGCTGATGGACAGATAAACAGACTTCGAAGTAATAGGGTCCCGTCTTTACCCTTTATTTCGTAAACCAAAAAAAAAAAACAGTATAAAAAGGAATATGGAAAAAATATACATTAAAGTTAATAATATGGAACGTTTTATATTAATTCTCGACCCTGGAAGCAATCACAATAACTATTGGTTCCGTATAACGTGATAAGACTTCGCAGTTTTATGACAGTTATTTTAAATGACCAAATGTATAATTATAACTAACGACTATTATAATATTTGTTAACTTTTATGATAATTAGATTATCCAAGAGCCAGCGATAGCCAGTTTTTTGTCATTTTATAAAAGCTGAAGGTTTCCTGTATGAACGAACAGCAACTATAGAATTTCGATCGCGTTTAGGAGGTATCCAGTTTTGAAGGTCTACCTAGCCTTCCATACAATATAAAGCGTTTTCATTTCTTACTTCTTACGGAAATGTATTAATCTCATCTCAGACACTATTAATTATTCCCTAAAATGCCAAAAGTATTACACTTTAAGATGGTATGGCAGTGGGAAGTAACTGGCATACGTTGTCTGGCAATAGGGAGCAACTGTCATAAGGTTCCGTCAGTGGGAGACGAGATTTAAAAGAGAGTAAAACCCATTTGCTACTTATAGGCTTTGCGTTTACAGGCAATTCACAAAATTCCCATGTGTTATTATCATTAAGAGTTTTAAGTTCCCTGGCAAGAGCTGCATTCCACTTACCGGCATCACTTCGGCTCATTGCATCACTATATGTAATAGGGTCACACTCACTTTGGTCCAGCTGAACATTATTACACTTGTATAAATGTATTTGTTTCCGTTCACGCTTACTCGTCTCTGCTGTAGGTGGAATAACATCTTTCAAGAGGCGTTCTTCGTCACTGCAAGGAAAATAATCACTGTCACTGTCCGAGTTATCTTCCAGAGTTGAACTACTTGTGTGGGTTGTTTCTATTTCGTTAGGGTCAATAGTTTCATTAGGGTTAATGGTTTCGTTAGGGTGAATGGTTTGTATCTCATCTATATTTGTCTCAGGACTATTCTCTTGCACGGTCTCGTCTTCAAGGTCTAATGAGAGTACAGCTTGACTTTCACTCGTCTTGTCTTGAGGTTTTAACTCGTCTTCCTGCTGTATGAATACAATGTCCCGTTTTGTTTCTACCACATTCTTTTCAGGATAATAAACACGGTATCCTTTCACATCCTCGTCATACCCCACAATTAATCCCTTCTCTCCTTTAGGATCCCATTTTCTCCTCTTTTCCTTCGGAATGTGTACATATACTTCTGTACCAAAGGCTCTTAATCCATTAATGTTATATGTTTTTCCAGTCCATACCTCAAATGGAGATCGCCCATCTTCATGACTCTTTCCCGTCCTGTTCAACACGAAGACCGCTGTATTTATCGCTTCAGCCCATAGCTTCTTCGGCAATTTTTTGTCATGTATCATTGTCCTAGCTGCTTCCACTAATGTTCTATTTTCTCTTTCTGCCTTTCCATTTTGTTCTGGAGTATATGCTACTGTAGTCTGATGTGTAATTCCACGTCTTTTCAATGTTTCCTTTACATGATTGTTTACAAACTCTAGGCCATTATCACTTCTAAGGATTTTTACCTTGTTTCCAGTACTAACTTCTGCCTTATTTATAAAATCTTCAATTACATATTTTATTTTATCTTTTGATTGTACAAAATGCACAGTCCTAAAGTTTGAATAATCATCCTTTAGTAATACAAAATATCTTGATCCACCAATCGACGGTTCTTCCATTGGGCCGCAGGTATCCACATGAATTAATTCACATGTCCTGGTACTCTTGTACTCACTTCTATTGAATGGCAATCTATGCATTTTTCCAACCAGACAACTTTCACAAACTGGGTTAGTTGTTTGTCTAACCTCAATGTCGTTGTTTCTCAAAATATCTTTCACATAAGAGAAATTTTGATATGCCAACCTCTTGTGCCATTCATTTAAGTCGTTCTCCACTGCTTTGGCTACGTTCACATGCTCACTTTTAAAACGAAACTCCATGTAATAAGAGTTACCGAGTCTATTTGCAGTAGCACAAACAATATTATTCTTGTAAAAGCGGCAAATATTGTCATCTGTCATCATGACATATCCGCGGTCAGCAGCGCGGTTGACAGAAAATAAATTTGTCTTTAGCTCAGGAACAAATAATACGTGGTCTATGGTCGTGTCAATCCATTTCGTTCCGTTCTTGACCTGCACCGCCACCTGTCCAGATCCTAAGACACTAATTACGGCGCCATTTCCCACAATTACAGATTTTTTCGTAACACTCGAAAATGTTGTAAACTACGAACGATCACGGCACATGTGCTCGCTAGCCCCCGAATCAACTAGCCACTTTGATTTTTCATATTTCTGGTCCACTGAGTTACATACCACAAAAGCATTACTCATTTTCTTACTGTCCTTTGACCTTTTAAAACGACACTGAGATTTGAAATGTCCAAATTTTCCACAATAAAAACAGCTGTTGTTACTACTTGCGTTTCCTTCATGGTTACTTTTGTTTACAGCTTTACAATCGCTCTGGAAATGTCCAGTTTTCCCACACTTGAAACATTTTATCGTTTTCTTATTTTTCACAATAAATGCAGAAGATGATGTTTGCTGAGCTTCTTCATTCTTCCCCCTTACTCTCTCTTCTTCAACTAGAAGTCTGGCCACCAGATTATCGAAAGTTTGCTTGTCGTCAGGCGCAGACTCCCAAGCTGAAACGAAATGCTTATATTCATCGGGCAAGGACATTAAAACTTTTGTAATAACAAATCTATCGGAAATTTCTTCTCCCATCTGTTTCAACTGGTTTTGTAATTCTTGAATCTTAGACAAGAAAACAGACATATCTATGCCCTTTTCAAACTTGTATTGGAAAAATCTTTGCTGTATGATGTGCACACTAGTCTCAGTTTTCTGTTCGTACACACTGTGAAGTTTTCTCCACATCTCCGCAGAACTTGTACATGTGATAATATGTAGCATTGCCTCTTCCGACATCCGTGTAACCAGCAACGTTTGCGCCTTGGCATCTTTGGCTTCCCATGCGAGAATCTCACTTGCTACTTCGGGCTTCACTTATTTTCCTTCCACAATGTTTAACCATCCATGGCCCCTCAACTGAACTGTTGTTTGGAATTTCCATATATTCCAATTTTTGGCTCCTTCCAACTTGATCACGTTGACGCTGTTGTTATTTCCTTCCATTGTGGTTTTGCCCTTTTCCAGTCAATCCTTATAACTAGCACTTATGCGTGTCTGGGCCAATAACCTGAAGTTATTATAAATGAAAAGCAGCACTTAGAAAACTCACTAGTCTTTTATTTATAAGGATTGTTACAATTCCACGTTTTAGCGCACACCACCATTTTATGAACAGACCGGAAGGAAGAAGAAGTTAAATCTCATCGGATACACAACTTTGACATTTAACACTTTTTTTTTAACTTTGCAGCAATCTTAATATTAATATTATGTATAAACATTGCCAACAACAGTTTTAATAAAAACGAAACTTTTTTTTCAATTCCTTCAGACACCGGGGACTGTTTTCATTTCCTAGAACCTATATGTATTTTTAATACAAAAAAAAACTCAAATTGTATAGCGGAATATTATTTTCTATGTAAATATTCCTGTAGCACACTACCTTTAACTATTTTTCTATACTACGGAAAAAGCCACAAAGTTCACTGCGGCTTTTTAAGAAAATTAAAACAAAACATTATAAACTTTCAATTATATACTTTTCGATATGGTTTGTAAATAAAAGGTAAATTCATGTAATCATTTTGCCAATAATAACTGTTTAACTAAAGAAAAATTAAAGAAATAATTTTCGTACATAGAAGAAGGCCACAAAAGCCATTGGGGCAAACGATTTCTTAGTACTAGTACTAAGAGACGATTCCGTGGAAAAAGGCCACAGACGCAATAGTGTCTTTTCTCCAGGTAATTTAAAGAATGTAAAACATATTTTGTACTTACTGTGTGTTCCCTTTAACGATTACGACAACGTAATTTAAACAAGGAACAGCGCAATGACGCATAACGCGAGTTCGCGGAGTAAAGGCAGGGTGGCGCGAGCGCCTCGTCCCCGGCCCGCGCGTCCTCTCACACACTCAAAGAAAACGGTCACTGAAGCCTTTGTTGCTTTTTTCGGCGGGAATTTAAGAGCTAGCAAGTGTGGCATTTTTTAAAACTTCATTTACTGGTTCTTAAGAGCTCACCTGACTCTAAAAATCAAACATCGTCCTTCTCTCTTCACACTCACGCCCGTCTTTCATATGCCAGGTGAAAAAGGACGGCGCGGAATCATCGCCGAGTTAGTTTTACTTGAATAAAAGACGAACTATAATGATTATGAAAAAAGTGTTTTGAGCAAATTTAGGTTTTATCAATACCTTTTTAGATATTAAAAAATATTAAAAAAAGACAGCAAACTTCGAAGATCCAAGCAAAAATGTGTCTAAAACAAGGTTTTTTGTAAAAAAGAAACTATCGAGCATTTTTTGAGTAATCGTGTTTTCGTCTTGAGCATTTAATCTTTATGAACTGAAGTTACTTGTGTCAAAAAATCAGTTTTCTAGACCTTACAGATTTTGAGATCTAGGTTAATGTATGTAGTCAAGTTAGGGTCATATGGGCTCTTAAAGTTAACTTTTAATATTTTTAACTGAAGGTTATAGATAATGAGCTGCCGATTTTGATTATGCAATAAAAATAAAAAGCCATAGTGACCAGGGCGCCCTTATTCGTAGGATACGACGATATAATATCCTACATAATATTGATAGCTGAAATTATATGGATGATAAAGGTGAAAATAAACATAAGTAGGTAGGGGGGGGCGGCATGGGCGTATATAAGGGGGGGGGTCCTGGGGGTCCGGACTCCGGACCCCCCACTTTACTATCCATCTTACTTGTCCAATCGATAATATAATATTATTGTCATCGATTGTCATCGGCGAGGTACATATTGTATTTTTTTTTCTATTTACAATATAATAAAATTTTTTAAACTGTGGAGCAGTTTTCAGTTTTTGCCCCGCCTGAAAAAAATTGAAGATCCGGGGCTGTTTTGACATGGTAGAAAAACTCACTTTCTGTTATTCAATAGTTCATATAAATAACAAGCCATATAGGTAAGTCTTAAATGTCTAAATTACCAAATATATACACTAAAACTACTAAGCTTAAAAGCACAGGTTGTTGCGGCTGTTTTAGACAAATATTACCGTGTATGGCGAAGTGACACACGTTTATTGCGGTCCAACACCCACAAAGATGTTATGGTCGATTATTTTATGTACAGGCTACAGGTGCATCTCTAATTTGGGTTGTCAGGTTAGGTTTGTCTCTATTTGGTTGTCAAGGAGTTCAACTTATAATTTAAAAGTAAATATTCTCCTTAACCTTAATCCTAATTCCTAACCTACACCAAAATAGCCCCGGTCGACACCGTAGCAAAATGCATGGTCACCTAAAAGTTCCTTTGGGGTTTTTACAACTATTTGACATTCATAGGACATAATATTATTGCCGCAATGTTTTCACGCTAGAGGCAGCACAGCATAGACTTTTTATTTTATTTTATTAATTCGTCCCGGTCGGGATAGGCAAAGGGAGCGTTGTCCATACAGCCACACAGCATAGACAGTAAACAAAAAGTTTTGTTCGACGTTGACAACATTTCTTTCAATATTCTGATATGATGGCCGTGTTCGTCGGCGTATTTTTGGACGAACTTTTTATTGCGCATGTCCAAAAGATGTCATGGGCCATGGCAACGCTATAACAAGTTAATTGTCTAAAATAATTTATTTAACACTTTAATAGTGTAGTAGATTATTTTAGAATGGAAAATATGGTTATGGATCACTTGGAAAATTTAGTGGCGGAAGTTATCGAGGTATTAATATTATTTAAATGGTTAAATGTCAAGACGTCGTTGTCGTTTCCATGGCATGACATGATTTGGACATGCGCAATAACTAGGTTTTGCAGCGAATGCGCTAAAAATTACGCCGACGAACACGGCCCATGTGTTACACTAGTGTTATTATCCTTTTTATGAACGTTTTGTGGCCGAGTTTTTAAATATTTGTATGCCGTTCGAAATCCGAAATCTTGAAAAAAGACTTCTTCTTCTCTTCTCGTATTAAACATTAATTGAACTGAAGAAAACATTTTTTCTATTAATTTATAAATTAATTTCTCTTTTACTTTCAATAAAACCTTGTGAGATTGTATTTAATGGCTTTATAGAGCACACTTTTATGGCAAGTAATAAGGTAGACGTTTCTTGCACACTAATAAGTGTGGCGTCAATAAATTTCTCCGATATGGTCAGTATTTGTGAGACCTAGATTATGGATTAGACGCTTCGTGGTCTATATTTCGTTCCTTCTTTTACACACGCCTCAAGTATGAGACTTTGAGGCAGTCTGACAGTGGGCGGTGGGCGGTGGGAACAGAGCCGAATCTATCTATCTACAGGGTGTAACAAAAATAAGTGATAATACTTTAGGGTGTGTACGTGTTCCTTGTAGAGAGTTCACTATGAGAGTAGCAGCGCTGAAAGATCAAAAAAAAAATTTTCAATTTTGTATGGGGAAACTCGTGACGCTCGGGCCCTTGCTCATACAAAAGTGAAAAAAAATGTTGGTCTTTCAGCGCTGCTACTTTCACAGTGAACTCTCTACAAGGAACATGTACACACCCTATAGTATTATCACTTATTTTTGTTACACACTGTATATATTGTCGCTGTTAAGCATTAGTGTCCTAACCCACAATTTTTTTGTTGTTAAATTTTGAATGCGCTCTTGTTCTAAATCATCTAAAGAACATAACTACATTCATAACTCAATACATAATTTTTGTGGGTTAGTACACGAATGCTTAACAGAGTCCATTATTTATTATATAAAACTCAAAGGTGACTGACTGACATGGTGATCTATCAACGCACAGCCCAAACCACTGGACGTATCGGGCTGAAATTTTGCATGCAGGTAGATGTTATGACGAAGGCATCCGCTAAGAAAGGATTTTGATAAATTCCAACCCCAAGGGGTTAAAATAGGGGATGAAAGTTTGTATATAATAATACTTCTTAACGCGAGCGAAGCCGCGGGCAAGAGTTCGTATAATATATTTTTAATGAAAGTAGACCACTTTATTTCTGTCGTCCCATGTACGTTATCTATAGGGCCTCTATGGACGCTGCTGAGTGAGCTCACTCATTTCGAGGGTGACACATTTTAGCGCTGACGATTGTATGGAATGCCTTTTCTAACGTTCTAATTCTATGTCCGGAAGTGAAAGACGATATGCTCAATTATTTTTAACTTATTTCTTTCGGAATAACTGTATTCCGAAAGAAATAAGTTAAAAATAATTGAGCTTTGTACTTTATCGAAGGTCAGGTGGACCGTCAGAACTGGATCTCTTAAAGTAACCACGACCGAAGCTCCATAGTTGCTGGTTGTTCTTACCTACCTATGTACAGGAAAATTTTTAGCTTTTATAAAATGACGAAAGTTTGGTTGTCGCTGGCTCTTGGGCCATCTTAATACTGCTCGCGATTATTCTAGTCGTGTTTTCATTCGCATGCTCTCCGGCAACGTGACGTTCCAATTAAAATTTTGGCACAATTACGACTGGATATTTTGAGGTTATGTTTCCGTCTGTTACATTCCCCACTGTCATTTGAGGCTTCGGCGAGGGAAATTGCGAACCATCACAGAAAAGCTTGAAATGGATATAAGTGGAAACTGTATAGGTATTTGCTGAAGGTCTACTGTAGACTGGAATGGATGTGATAGCTGAGGCTCGAATCTCAGACTTCTAAGTCGCTTCGGTCGGAGGCAGTTTCATTCGCGCGTGAGGAACGTCTAAGAGACCGTCGTCGACGTCTTTGCAGTGGCGTAACTATACCATCTGGGGCCCGTGGTAAACCCTTTTGATGGGACCCTATCGTCTCGTTTACGGTAATAAAACAGGTGAAATGCTAAATAAATATTTCTGAGCTCGCGGCAAATCTGGCAAAATGTCACAAACATTTTGCCAGATTTGCTACCCTATTGTTATGCCGCTAGTTCTTAGACAAATAGCATGAAAAATGTACTTATGGGATTCAGGGCCGGGACACAAAAACACGACACGACGTCGCACGACACCGTGTCGTGAGAATCCACGACGCGCGTCGTAAAAAACCACGACACGGCGTCGTACGACGTCGCGTCGTTGAAACTCACGTAGAAATTCAAGATGAGTTTCTACGACGCGACGACGTACGACGCCGTGTCGTGGTTTTTAACGACGCGCGTCGTGGATTCTCACGACACGGCGTCGTGCGACGTCGTACGACGTCGAGTTGTGTTTTTTGTCCCGGCCCTTACTTTGCAGCCGAAACTGCTGCTCGGTGGGTACTCGGTCTCAATACTTTTACTTACGTAGATATAAACCAGTGAAGTAGGTACAATAAGTACATGTTCATAAAAGTCCCACAACAAAAACACACCCAAGTCCCTTTAAGCAAGATTGCGAAATCTTTCTTATCATTGTAAATTGTTTTCGTTTTACAAACAAATCATAAATATCTAATAATGCTGACAAATGCAATTAATAAACATCTGTAATGCTCGGCTTATTCACATAAAGTACAATGTCTTTAGTGTGGGTGGAGCTTTAGCGAGCCTACTGTGCGCTGTGACAAAATTATATCAGCTCCAGTAACCATGGTGATGGGAAAACAGATATAAAATTATATTTATTTTTACAGGATGTAATAAAACTAAGTGATAATACTTAAGGGTGTGTATGTGTTCCTTGAAGAGAGTTTACTGTGAAAGTAGCAGCGCTGAAAGACCAATTTTTTTTCACTTTTGTATGGGCAAGCACTCCAGCGTCACGAGTTTCCCCATACAAAAGTGAAAAAAATGGTCTTACAGCGCTGCCACTTTCACAGTAAACTCTACGTGGAACACATATACATCACACACCCTAAAGTATTATCACTTAGTTTTGTTACACCCTGTATAGATATAAATTAATAATAATATTATATATGTAATCTGTAATATAAATAAATAAAATTTTGGTTAGTCTCGCTAAAACTCGAGAAAGACTGAATCGATTTGGTTAATTTTAGTGTTGATATTGATATTATATTCGCGGATGTACAGGCGGATGGAAGGCTTATAATATTATGTAATAAGTATTAGGAAGAAAGTGATACGAAGTTCGCGGCTCATCTAGTATGTAAAAAAATAAAAATTTTGGTAGTTTTAATTGCATTTGTCAGCATTTCCGTATATAAAATTGTGGACGTTTCAGGCGAAACCGCACTACGCAACACGACACGACGCGACACTTCATTTTTCAAGGAACTAATGTTGGGAAAACGTCAGTTTCACGTTTGTAAAATAATAAAAAAATGTCGTTTGTAAATGTCCGCTATTTCATACATGCAAATATTTACGCCATAAAAATACCCAATTTTCGCCAATATCGATCCAGTGCTTTTGAAGATTAAAAAATAAATAAATTATTACATAAGGTTAAAATTTGGTCACCCTACTCGCTAGTGGTGGTCCGGAAGCTGTTTATCGATGTAAGATATCGACTCTATCGAAACTCAATTATATCGTAGCTCGTAGGTGCGCCACTAATACGCTGTAGCAATAAAAGCGTATACAGAGTTTAAGATAAGTCTGAACTCCAACAAGTCAGATATCAGATCAATAAAGTTGGAGTGCGAGGTATTATGTCGTTTTATTTTTACCAGACTCCGCTAAAAGAGGTCATGTTTTTTGATAGTGTGTATTATTTATACGGATTATACCTAGATGACGCCCGCAACTCCGTTGCGCCAAAATTAGTATATCGCTCGGGAACCGGACATTTTTCCGGGATTAAAAGTATCCTATGTCTTTTACGGGACTCGAGGTATCCCATTCCAAATTTTAGGCGTTTGGGCGTGAAGAAGTTACAAACAGACAGACAATCAAAGTGTAGTCGTGTTTTTAGTTTTTTTTAATTACTTACCATTTTTAACTTAGATGTTTTTATTTAATATTTATTTTATTTATTTAATATTTATTTTATTATTTTAATGAAAATAAGTATAGGTATAATATAATTATTGTTATTTGCAAATTGTAATAATTACAGAAAATATAATATTACCTATTTAATTCTATTTGCTTTAGGCTATGCTATTATGTAAACTACTTGTAACTACTTGTAAGTAGCTACGTTTGCGTCAAACGAAGGTAGTTCTAATTATCTCGAACAGTGAGGAAATGTTATTAATACAAGACCACGGGCACGGACGTGCAACTCAACTGTAATGAGTAATGAACTAATGACTAATGACTAATGACATAATATACGCTCGGAATAATTAAAGTATTGACAAATAAGGTTGAACAAAGAATCCGAAATAAAATTATAATATTGACAAATAGGAAATACTAGGCAAAGATCGGAGCAGATGGCGCTACAGTAAATTTTTATACGTGGGAGAGCCATGCTTTGGCACGAATGGGCCGGTTCGACCGGAGAAATACCACGGGCTCACAGAAAACCGGCGTGAGTGAGTTTACCGGAGGCCCAATCCCCTACCCTACTCCCTTCCCTGCCCTCCTCTATTCCCTTCCCTTTCCTCCCCTATTACCCTACGGCAACGCACCTGCAGCTCTTCTGATGCTGCGAGTGTCTATGGGCGACGGATGTTGCTTTCCATCAGGTGACCCGTTTGCTCGTTGCCTTCGCCCCCTTATTTCATTAAAAAAAAAAGTCCGACATGTGGCACACGCCATAATAATATCAGAATATTGACTAAACGTTGTCAAACGTCGAACAAAACTTATTGTTTACTGTCTATATGCTGGTGCAGCCTCTAGCGTGAGAACCTCAACGAACTCAGTTCTTCTCTTCTCTTTCTTCTTCTCGTTAACAATGTACGAAAATTCTAGAATGTCAGCTGGTGGTTCGGAGAGTCAGTTGGTGAGAACTGTGGACCTGGAGAACAGCAGCGTGACCAGGACTGAGAACAGCGAGACGGGGTGAGTGAGTAGTGTTCGATGTAGATAGAGTGAGAGAGAGAGAGAGATGTGAGATGAGTGAGACAGTAGTGGTCGATGTAGATACAGTGAGAGGGAGATGAGAGAAGAGTGAGGCAGTAGTGGTCAATGTAGATATAGTGAGAGAATAGTGGTCGTATAGATACCAACGTAGATAGTAAGAGAGAGACAAAAATAAGTGAGAACGAGAAGAAGCTTAGCTAGTAGAATTGTCGTTAGTTATAGTCGTGGGAACATGAAAGAAGGAGAGAAAGATTAAGGATGAGCGGATCATGACTTGTGGGGTTGTAGAAAGTAGCAGTAGATAGATATAATAAATAAGTTTGGAATCTACGAATTTGTGTTTTTGTTACCATATTCGTACCATAGACATAAAACCAGAAAACTATTGAATCGTTAAAATATGGGTTTTTTTAAACTGAAAATTAATGATCTCGCTTGAAATGTAATTTTTATTTAGGATTTTAATACATCTGAACCCCTAAAGCGGGTGAAGTTTTTCATAAATCTGTATTCAGTAATTCCTTCTCAAAAACGAACCTGTTTTGAAAAGTTAAACCGGAGCGCAGACGAAATTAATTTTAAACAAAGCGTCTGTCCACCCCCGTCTGATGCCTCCGGCTGTCTGTCCGTCCGGCGTCCGCGTACACTGTACAAACACTGCCGAATGGGAAATAATGAGCTTGAGATTTTTCACTGGTAAGATAAAAATAGTAGTGGCAGAGGAAACAAAAGTTACGAGTGTTATAGCTAATTCATTATTAAAATTTAAATACGCCTAATAAGAGGTCATGTATTACTGTTTGTAGGTAAAAGGATATTTTATTTGAATAAATAAATAAAAAATATATACCTAGTTTCGATTATTAACAAAATAATATTATTATGTCCTCTTTTCACTAGAAGCAGTCTTGGCGCGAGCGTTGCCGTGCCTCCAAAATGTCATAAAATATGAAAATTTATAAATCAACACCTCCTCATTGTTATAAATTGCTAGGATTATGAGAGAAGCTAAGAAATCTAGGTCCTAAATGTAAAAACTAAATACTAGATAATGAAGCCTTGTTTCGGTAGAAGAGTTAATGTGCTAGTTGGTTAAGTTTTCCTCAGTTGTGGGCTGTGGCTTGTGCTAGGGAAAGCGTAGTGTTAATTTAGTTACATAAGTAGGAACTAGGACGTCTATGGAAAAACATACAATAACTCTGAAGGTGCCGATAAAAGTGAAATCTTAGACATCAAACACGAAACAGCGGGGCAGGCATTTTTATCACACAGTAGAAAGAGAGGGTGATATTTCTTCTCATCGGTAGTTTTCCCTCGGTCTTACTAATTTTCGATCCGGTAACGAGTTCTGCGCGTTTAACGTTTTTTTTTTGGTTAAAAACAGGAAATGGGCTTTATGATGGTTATCAATTATCATACTCTGTGTCTAAATACACTAAGCCGAAAATACGCGGCCGAAGTTCGGCATGATTATGCCTGCAATGTGTTTTAAATTACCGATGACACACTATGCCGAATTAAAAACGTCGCGACTCGCGTTATATTGTATGCGTAGCGCAGTTCTGACGTAATCATGCCGAACTTCGGCTGCGTATTTTCGGCCTAGCGTGTTTAGACACTAAGAGTGTCATGCTTTTCCTGTCATGCCTGTTGTCACCTGCGCACGGATCTGGTCCGCATGCGGGTGACAACGTCATGCTCCTGGTCGCGCGCGTGCTGCCCGCGTGACAGGAAAACATCTATGAAATCATAGGATGCGGGCATCTTTCATGCGGACCAGACCCGCGCGCGGGTGATAACACGCATGACAGGAAAAACGCCATAAAAGGTGCACAACGCTAAAGAAGTTTTAATAAGTGGCATCTATAAAAATATTGAGGTTATATTAGACTAACTGCCGAGAGGAGCACGGAATGCGGTGCCAGGTACAGACGGTACAGTGAGACCCGATCAATAGAACAAATACTTCGTGATTGATGGATATACTATTGTGATTCCTGACCTCGTTCCCATACGCCGAATATCTTCCCTAACCTACATAGATAAGGTAATGTAGTTGTAATTAGATATTGCAGAAATATTAAATAGAGCACTATTACGAAACACTTAAGCTCTGTGTAAATTTTTAATACAGCGGTGAATTTCGTATAATCATAATATTATTTTTAGGGTTCCGTACTTAAAAGGTAAAAAAAGGGACTCTATTACTAAGACTTTGTTGTCTGTCCGTCTGTCTCTCTCCAGGCTGTATCTCAAGAACCGCTATAGCCAGACTTCTGAAATTTTCACAGATTGTGTAGGTATATCTGTTGCCGCTAAATTAACAAATACTGAAAACAAAATAAAATTAATATTTAAGGTTAAAAAGTTTGTTGTATGGGAGCCCCATACAACAAACGTGATTTTTTCGGCCTTTTTCGCTCTATATCAATAGTACACTTGAATTTTTCACACATTCTTTTGTTATATGTGTACTTTAATATTTAATAATAATATAAAAATAAAATTAAAATTTAAGGGGGCCTCCCATACAAAAAACACAATTTTTGCTCTGTATCGGTACGGAACCCTTCGTGCGCGAGTCCGACTCGAACTTGGCCTGTTTTTAATGTTTCCAAGGAAATTTTTCAGTTTTTAGTAGCTACATAGTTTTTTATTTTTTTAATGAAGGGGTAAACGAGCAGACGGGTCACCTGATGGAAAGCAACTTCCGTCGCCCATGGACACTCGTAGCATCAGAAGAGCTGCAGGTGCTTTGCCGGCCTTTTAAGAGGGAATAGCTTAATAGGGGAGGGTATGGATGGGAAGGGAAGGGAATTTGGGAGGATAGAGAAGGGAATAGGGTAGGGGATTGGGCCTCCGGTAAACTCACTCACTTGGCGAAACACAGCGCAAGCGCTTTTTCACGCCGGTTTTCTGTGAGAACGTGGTATTTCTCCGGTCGAGCCGGCCCATTCATGCCGAAGCATGGCTCTCCCACGTTAAAAAATGCTTTGGTCACATGGTTCTATAAATGAAATACATTTCAATAAGATCAATAGTTTTCTGTAGGACGTGCCTAAATTGAAATACCAAAACTACTAAAAATAATATGTCGAAATATGCAATAATGCCATAACAATAAACATATCCGACGACTTCTACTTAAACTTCTATTGAATATCTTCAAGGTACTCTAAGCCATAGCTCGATACAAAAAACTTTATATAACACAAAATTCATGACAAGTTCCGTACCAAAAACAGAACTTAAAAGATGCAATTTGAAAATTACGACTAATTTGTTGCAGATTCAATCAATTTATTTACCTCTACTGGTAGATAAATGTTCAGTCTTGTATCGCCAACCAAAAGTTAGCCATTTACGCGTAAGCCGATTGACAAGATAGGCCGATGTGGTGGTGATTAGATTCAATTAGAAGTCGTTCCTCGATCGCGCTATCTCGCTCTGTGATCAATTTATTTCACTCGATTAATCGAATTAAGTCTTTCCGTATCGAGTAAAAGTAAATTCTTGAAGCCCTTTTAAAACGAGGACGATTGGCCAAGTCGCGATGTAGTTGAAACTCGCGACTTGGCGACTTACGGCCGTTCCCAATATTCAATCTATCTCTGGTTTGACATACAACCGATCGCAGCTAACATTGAATTGACATAAAATATATGTCTCTAATGTCTAATGTGAGCTATTCCTATCTCTAGTAGGGCAATACCAGAGATAGATCAAATATTGGGAACGGCCGTTAGACTTATGAAATTAATTTATGTTGTGCTTTTTAGGGTTCCGTACCCAAAGGGTAAAAACGGGACCCTATTACTGAGACTTCAATGTCTGTCCGTCTGTCTCCAGGCTGTAACACAAGAACGGTAATAGCTAGAGAGTTGAAATTTTCACAGATTATGTATTGTTGTTGCCGCTATAACAACAAATAATAAAAATAAAAATAAAACAAATTAAATATTTAAGGGGGGCTCCCATACAACATACGTGATTTTTCAAACATTTTTTGCTCGGTATCAATGATGGCAACAGGGAGGCACTTGAAATTTTCACAAAAGCCTTAATTATATGTGTACTTTAATAAATAATAATAATATTTCAATAGAAATAAAATTGAAGGGGGGCTCCCATACAAAAAAACCGAATTTTTGACCTATTTTTGCTCTATAACCGCGGTACGGAACCCTTAGTGCGCGAGTCCGACTCGCACTTGCCGATTATTTAAACGACTTCTAAAACTACAATCGCTTCACTTTTTTCTATACTACGATACCACGGACAGATAGACAGACATAAAGACACGCCAATCTCATAATCTCTCTTTTATATCGTAATTAAAATAACTACACAAAAATAAATAGATAAACTATTACCTAAACTGCCGGAATTAATTATATAACTACTTTAAGGAATTATTTAAATCGACGGAGAATAACAAGTCTAAAGGCCGCAATAAAACACGAGAGAGAAGAATAATTATTTAACTCAAAGTAAAGTTTTGATGAAGTGTTTATCAGAAAATGTATTGTATATAAGCTCCTTTTCTG
Organism: Aricia agestis; assembly: GCF_905147365.1. Taxonomy (NCBI): domain Eukaryota; kingdom Metazoa; phylum Arthropoda; class Insecta; order Lepidoptera; family Lycaenidae; genus Aricia; species Aricia agestis. Next base: position 238,031 of record NC_056423.1, read on the forward strand.
TTCGCCCTTTCGTCAAAATTTCTTGTTATAATTTAATTCAAGAAATTATTAATCATTATCATTGAGTGTAGCCGTCATAATAACAAAGCACGTGTAATTAGTTTGAACAAATTTATCTTTTACCACTAGCATGCGACCACGTATCTGAGTTTGCAGTAATAGCTCGGCAGCTCGAAGGACGGACTTGGCCGCACCACTGCCATGCGACCACGTATCTAAGTTTGCGGTAGTCGGTAGATATTCGCTAATGCGCTAGGCCGGCCACGGTAGTCATTTTATCTTGCTCTTTTAACGCTCTAACGATTGGAATCCGAAGTTTTTGCTAGCGATTTTTAGATTTTATCGATGTTTATTGGAAATGTTATACAGTGCCAGTGGTATGATATTTAAGTTATTTGTTGTTACGTTACTCGATGCTGCCCGCAATTTTGTTCGATATTCGTTTATTGATCGGGCTGTAAATTTTTCCGAGATAAAAACTAAATATTCTCCTTTCCTGGCACTTAGAGTGCTTTCGCACTATGTCCGATACGAATCCGATCCGTAAATAACGCTCCGGAACGGACGTAGAACTGTTTCTATGATAGCTTACGCACTAAATCCGACTTCGGATATCTCACTTTTCTCCGTTTGGTTCGGATCGGATTCGGAACAGACGGTCTCAAACTTTCAATATATTATGTACTATTAGCACAGTGGTCACCCGAATGGGTAGTAGGTACACCAGGAAAAAAATTACAGAACATGTGACATGTCATAGAAAATATTTTGAAAAATGAGAGATATAAGTTCAAACTTTATCGTCCTCGGTGTAATTTGAATGTATACAGAGATAACGCATACATACAGGCTATACACATATTTAATAATATACCCAAACAACTTAAGGAACTACCCTCGAACAATAAATTTAAAAAGGAATTGACATCTTGGCTTATGGAAAATTGTTTTTATGACTTAAAAGAATTCATGCTACATAGTAAAAAATGGTACTAAACTTGTTTATATAATTTATTACGATTTACGATAGAATAATAGGGATGATGACAAGGTCAAAGATTAGCGAATTTTGTTAATAAAATAAAGAAATCACGGTAAAAAATAAGTGTTCCCAAAATTTCAGCTTGATAATATTTGTATTTTTTTTTGTTATGCGCCTTCAAAGTTGGATATTCAAGTCTAATTTTTTTTCAATTAAATTTCTTAATATTTGTATACAATTCGATAACTTATGCAATTAAAAGCAAATTTTGTTATGAAACCACTTTCATAAACGCAATATTTAATATTCCTGTCGAACAAAGTTGTCTCCCGATGCGTACAAATTACGAAAGACTGACGTCATACTATCGTAGCACTTTGTATGGAGCGTTTCGGGCAGGTCTTTTTTATGAGATATTTGAATTGTCATATCTTGGTGAATTTTTAAGCTATCAGAGTCATTCTTTCAACGATGTTTCTATTTTTTAAGTGTCCTTCAATTACCGATAAGAAAAAAAAATAGTCATCATGCCTATTATATTAGGCTTAATTATTTTTTTTGTCACAATAATATGTTTTGACGTAATTTTAATTTTAAACTATTGACTATGAATTATGTTTGACATTGATTATTATATTTTATGATGTGCATTTTGACTTGAGAAATTTTATATAATTAGTAATTACCTATAAATTATTATTATGATGTGTTAAAATGATTTACTTTAAATTATATATACCATTATTGTCTCGCTATTTAAATAATGTATTGGTTGTTAATTTCATATTGAAAGATATTATTAATTAGAGGACTTAATTTTGCATTGCACACCATTTTAATATGGTAGAATGAAAGATTCAATTGTAAAACCTGTACTTCATTCTGGCAATAAATGAATTATGAATTATGTATCCGACGTGTAAAGGCGGCTTAAGGTTTGGCTGGTACGCTTTCACTCACACACTTTGCGCCTGCTATTTTATAGTTTTTTGATCGCCGTTTTTTTTATACATCAATTAAATTGAGTCAAAAAAACGAACCGCCCTAGATATATTCTTTGTCTTTAATTCAGTGTAAAAATTATCTGAAAATTCCAAATAACTTGGACATGGTATGGAAATTTCGTTAAAACAAGAGGTAACTTTGGGATTTTTTTCTATCGAGTGAAGTTCATGATATTGTGTAATGGAATATAAATTCCACTGTGTTAGATCCTTAACTAACACATATATTTTTTTCAGAATTTATATTACTATATTTTTGTGTCTACTGTCACTCTTAAATCTTGAAAATCGTCCGTTTCTGGGAATACAGGGCCTTAAACGATCAACATTAGCCGATCGATTGTCACTCTCGGAATGCCGTCTATTGTTGTAAATCGGCATGAAAAAGGGCCAAATTGCGTGTCGCGTTTGATGGGCAATTATTTGTTTATGAAGAGCATTAATCTCCGGCCTGCCGGAGAAAGCCGGAGTCCGGACAGATTTACGACGATGCCATTGTTGAGGTAATGACTGTAACACCCTGCAGACACAGTACAAAATATAATACATATACGGTAGAGCAGTGTTTCTTAAACTTTGTTGGAGGCGGATCCCGGATTGAAAAACGAAATTTTTGGCGGAACCCCAAAATAAAAGAAAAAATTAAGCGACTGTAGCAAGAAGTTTTTTATTCATCACGGATTTTGAGTCCATGTTGGTGTTTGGTGATTTATTTTCTGAAAAAGATATTTTATATAATACTAGCTGTCTCGGCAGACGTTGTTTTGCTATATAATGTATTTCGATCATAATATTATTTTATTGAAGTGACTAAATAAGTATGACACCATGGCAACGTCCATCGCTATCCCGTCGCACAAATAGTGGTCGCCGTCAGTCTCGAGTTGTAATAATTTACTATTATTTATTCAACAAATGCACTTACTCGTATCAATATAAAAAAGTAGTCAGTAGCCGATTCTCAGACTTACTGAATATGCATATAACATTTGGTAAAAATCAGTAAAGCCGTTTCGGAGGAGTAGGTACCCACGGTAACTAACATTGTGACAGGAGAATTTTATATATTATAATATGTGAACAGCAAAAGTAATATTTTTGCGAATCGCGCGGCACATTGCCGCTGCACGTGACCATGGCGCGCGTGGCCAACGAGTTGCTGGCGTTTATCCAGCACGCCATCGACACTATGGACGAGGTTAGCATCATGCAGATCTGCAAGTCTTCCTTCTCCAGCGAGGAGATTTGCAAGGGCAAGCAGCTGCTGTATGAGACGCTCGGACAGAGCGCGAACATGTCGTCGCGCCGAAGAGACGGAACGGAAAGGAGCGTGCAGGACATCATCTCCCTGCTAAAGCAGACGGATCCTGACAAGGTGCCGGCTTTTGTGGCAAAGGAGCTGCACAAGCTGCCGCCCGTCACGCTGGACCACGTCGACGTCGTCAGCCTACTGAAGGACATCAAGTTCCTGAAGGAGGAGCTGGCCGGAGTTCGATATAGATTGCAGGCATCTATTCTACGATCAGTGATTTACGTATTGAATTATCGCAATTAAAATGTGGTAATTCAATATGTAGGTCACCTGATGAAATTATGAAATTATGTAATTATCGTAACTTCGTCTCGTCCCCACAGGACAGGCATCGCCTAGTGTGGGGATCCATTATCGCATATTATGTTAATTTTTGTTTTTTGGCCAATAAATATTTGTATTTGTATTTATTTTGTATTTGATGCCGCTTACGTCACTATACGTCGGGGCGCGCAAGCGAGCACGTTTAGCCCGTCAGCATTATCATCGGACGGGTCAACGAACACCGCTGCTGCCGCCCCCGCCCGCGTTGCCCTCCCGGTTGCGCCGACGCCGAGTCCACAGGCGACTCAGCAAAACTTTGCGACTGTTGCTGATCGCATCTCCCCCCGCGGGCGAAAACTAATGGGGATAATGAGAGCCGCAAGGCTCCGAAGAGTCGCGAGACTAAGGAGAGCCGCAAGGCTACGAAGAGCCGCAAGGTGGAGTCTTCTCGGCCTGGCAAGGACGAGAGCAGGAGGTGCGATGAGGAGGGCTTCATACTGGTGGAGAGGAGGAAGAAGAAGCCCGCCGCCCGCAACAATCGCGGCACCGCACCATATGTACCTGAGCTGCGTCTGCGGAGCGAGGTCCCCGCGACGCCCCTGTACATATCCCGCCTGCACTGGTCCATGGAGGTCGAGAACGTCGTGGACTACATCCAGAAGAAGACGACACTGCGCCTGAGGGTCGAGCGTCTGCAGTCCCGCCACAAGGTTAACTTTAGCTCCTTTGTGGTGAGAGTACCGACGCATCTTCTGTCGACTTTCGAGGCGCCGAAGTTCTGGCCGATGGATGTAGTCTATCGGAGGTTCCGGGGGAGACTCCGGAACGAAGCGAGTCACGTCGCCGGCAAAACGTGACAGTGTTAGTTTTTAAGAATATATATAAAATATGTATGTTAGTTTTAAGGTATTTATTATATAATTGATATGTATGTTAGTTTTAAGTTATTTGTTATATGGGCCACTGATGCCCGAAATAAATGATTTGGAATTTGAATTTCAAATTTGAAATTTGAAATTGAAATTGATACTTAATGATAAATTAAAGTTCTCCTATTCTCTCAAATTACATACTAAACTGGTCACCTTAGTTAATTTGCCATATTTTAACCAGTGCAGTGGGCTAAGCGTCGTCTAGCTTTAGTGTTGAACGTTGCAGTCAACAAGTCGCCAAAACGAGGTATAGCCGTGTGATTGAATGGCGTTGTTCAGTCAAAGGGCTAGTTTGATTGAACGGCTATTTTAAACAATCGGCTGCGACATATACATTATACAGCTGGACACACATTCGTCATACACTCGTATCGGGCGGAAGGCCGGCGGGGACATTTGTCCCGGCACTCCCGGCGTGTCGGTACTCGGCTGTCGCTGGCCCACGTCACGACCTATTGATGGATGGCCCGTGCTGGCACGCGCCGTCAGGACATACGTATTATCTACATTCTAGATCAGCGGTTCTCAAACTTTTTCGGTGGCGGTACCCTTGAAGTCTTCTTTTTTTCTTCAGTCATTCTATGAGTTGTCTCCATTCTGGTGTTTGATAATATTTCTATAAAAATAATTTGTGTGTCGCTCACGTTAAGGATTGTGGAGCCCTAGCGGCTAGCACTCCGCCGTCCGCGGATCACTTTTTGAGAATGTCTGTTTTAGAGTACCTATAGGGTTTAACGAAACTAAGCGATAATATTGTAGAGTATGTATGTGTCCTTATATAGAGTTCACTATAAAAGTAGCAGCGCTGAATAAGTTACTTTTTTATTTGTATGGGCAATTGCACCATTACGCATTACGAAATTAACACCTTTGCGTTGCGTTGAACGTACAAAAACAGCGGAAGTGCAGCGGAACACATAACCTCCTCGAAGAAGGACCCCTCCTTCGTACCCACTAATGTTGCACGTTGAGAGTTGAGACATTTACCAAAATTAATGAAAGGACTTGAAAAGTTGAACATTTTATTGTATGACGAAAAATCTCTAAGCCATGGGAGAAAAAAGTTAAAAGTTAAGAAGGTAAGAAAAACATCACAAAAAACACCCTGTATTATTGCATCAATTTATAGTGTTGCTGGTAAGGAATCATTTCTGAAAAGTAATCGTATATGGCAAATTTGAGGAAAGTGTTGTATTTTAGTATATTGTTTTTTTTGAAGTTGGTTGAAAATAGTAATGTAAGAAAGTGTAAACTCTAAAGTCGTATTAATAAACAATTCAACATGGACTACCGAGTACCGATAGAACTAAATTAATGGTTCCGTAGAATGTTAAGATGTAATCGCTAATCGGTGCCTAAGAAAGTCTAGACTCGTGGGAACGTCTAGACCCGGGCCATCTTAATACATCATTGTGATCTCATCAGCGGAAAGACATCTGTCGGGACGCTTTATTGAGCGGGGCCGCGGTAGCGCGACTGCCAAGAGTGCGATAAGATAATATTGTGAGTAATGATGCGTTAATATTTGCAAGTTTTACAATGTAAGAAATATTACAAGTTTACTTTGCTCTCATTTATATTTTAATTAATATTTTGACTTAAGTTTTAAAGTTTTGGTTGAACTATTCATTAGGTTAGATATAATTAATTGTTTTTGAATGCGGCCGTTATTAGTGACAAAACACACGCAATCCATACTAATATAATAAATGCGAAAGTGTGTCTGTCTGTCTGTCTGTTACCTCTTCACGCCCAAACCGCTGAACCGATTTTGCTGGGCATGGAGATACCTTAAATCCCGGGAAAGGACATAGGATACTTTTTATCCCGGAAAAATGTACGGTTCCCGCGCGATAAACTAATTTGGCGCAACGGAGTTGCGGGCGTCATCTAGTTACATGTATGACAAATCCATTTTTTTTTCTAAAGGCAAGACCACACTAAAGCGACACGACACGATGCGACCTGCGACACTTATAGAATTGACGTTTGTGAAATGTTAGGTTCACGTTTGTAAAACTGTCAGACAATGTATAGGGCTTATGTCAAAATCTTCAGTACCTACCTAAATTACACTTAAGTAATGATTATTCGACTCTGGGTCCCGCAGTTAGTACCGTAACCTAACTCCTAAGTACCTTTCTAGTCGTCTTACGGCCGATCCCAATATTTGATCTATCTCTGGTTTTGCCCTACTAGAGATAGGAATAGCTCACATTAGACATTTATGTCAATTGTGAGGTATTCCTATCTCTAGTAGGGCAAAACCAGAGATAGATCAAATATTGGGAACGGCCGTTAAACCAACTTGATCCACAGATAACTAGTAGGAGCAGTGTATAGATTAATGAGTCAGACCTCCGACCCCGGCCCTCTCACATCCTACCTAATGAGCAGTAATTACATACTAATTATTCACTTTTACATCGACGATTAATCACTATAGCCTGCCCAGTGTCCGGACTCCAGAGACATGACAGTATTATATTAGATATCATCCGTCCGCCTTAGGGATATGTTTCATTTCTTGTCGCATACGAATGCTGTACTTCACCTTCATTATACGTCTTTTTATCTTTTGCTAGATGACTTCGTGAACTTCTGTATCACTGTCCTCCAAATATAAACCTTCCCTGGAAGTCCACGAACATTTTAGGGCGCAAATTATCCAAATCGGTTCGGCCGCTCTCGAGTTTTAGCGAGACTAACAAAATTTAAAATGTGTGTTTCTTTGTTTGCTCCGTCATTCAGACGTAAGTTCGTGATTGTAATTTAAACAATATTTTGACCTCATGTTTTTTGGCAATGCGATAACTGAACTCGGTCAAAGCGAGCACGATCTCACGTAAGTTACGACATACATTAACACATCAATTAAAAGGAAATTAGTCATTACTTACTACTTACCGATATGGTTACCGTTATCGGTTCTGATAAATATTTCGTATGTTGTTCTGTTTTGGATTGTAAAATTTCTTTAGCCGCGTTGTGCGCATTAAAAAATATTCAGCGTCAGGACATAATAAATAACAGAGGGAGAATAGACGAGTATTGAAGCGGGGGTTGTTTTTAAAGGAGGGGCATATCATACCCAGTAAATAGTAATGTATAATATAATAATATATTATACATTACTATTATATATAAGTAATAATTATGTCTCAAAGTGCTACAGTTGAAAAGTTGAACATTTTATTGTAAGACGGAAAATCTCTAAACCATGGGAGAAAAAAGTTGACGAGGGTACTTCTACTCTCGTTAACTTTTTTCTCCCCAAATTCCAAAAAATATTTTTTGAGAATTTGATATCAATATTAGTGTGGATGTGTTTCAGCTTGGGTACGGGCTCTATACAAAAATGCCCCTTGTCCTTTCTAATTGAATTTTATAGTGTTTAATTAGCTAGTGTAATGTTAAAACCACTTCTTTTGTTTCAGGTAAGTGTACGTACATTCTTCAATGCGTCGATGAGGATCTTTGCCGGTAGGCGAGTATATTTATAAAATATTGTAAGTATAAATATTATTCATCAAAGTGCAAGCCATCTAAAGGTATCGTTCCGATCCAAACGAATATCCAAATAAAATGCCACTTTGTAAACTTGATAATAGGTTTAGCTGTAGGTTACATTTCCTCCGACGTTGGTCTGGCGGCTGGCGAGTAGCGACCTATGCCGGCGATGCTTTATAGTGACTCTCAGTATGTATATTATGTATTATCTATGATAGTGATGTAGAGTAAAATAAACCTATAGCCTATGTCATAAAGTGGCATTTTATATTTCGAATTTTTGTCGGTCGCGGTCGCTTGTCGCAATAATCGGACAGTCACCTTAACAATGCAAGTGTTCAAAATTCAAAAGTTAACAAAGTTGCTATGTTCGAGGTTTAAAAGAGCATAATAATATGCATTATGCTATAAAAGCAGAGGGTAGACCAAAAACCACTCAAACATCTCATCAGCTATCTTGGGAGACGAATTCTATTTCGAAATGTGTTGCAGATGTCATGTCGTTTTACATAACTTTTACAGAATTAGACAAGATTGGAGCCGAAGGAATATATATTTTAATCTGGCAACTCATTTGCTACGAGTAGAGTAATATTAAATCTTACAGCTGATATGATATTATGATAGCTGATATTAAATCTTACGACCGCATTGTGAGACGTTGAGTGATTCCTTAACTTTAATTTAACGAAGAGTTTAGCAGAAAATGTATGGAGTTTGTCAACACAGTCACACATCTATACTTATAAAATTACATGTCCTGACTGACTGACTGATTCATCATCGCTGAGCAAAAACTGTAAAAGTTACAGCCACGACATTTGGTGAGTAGGGTTGTTTTATTAAAATACCCACTAAGGAAGGAATTTTAAAAATAAAATTTCAAAATTCCTTCCTTAGTGGACATGAAAGTCCGTCATTTCTTAAGTTAGAAACATGAAAGTTTATTGACGTTTGCGTTTGACGTTTGCTTAAATACTCTTTGCATAAGGAACCACAAAAACAAAAAGGAGAAAACTATCCATCTTTGTTATTATACAATGTTAACGCGGATGAAGTCGCGGGCAACAGCTAGTCGTCTATAAATTTAAATTTCATTACTTAGCTTTTAAATCAATATCTATCTACAATCTTCAATATAATTCAAATTTTGTTTGTCTCGCTAAAATTCGTGGAAGTTCAGGGTTATATTAAGTGACACTGTGATAGGATGTAGTTGACACCCTGATGAGGCCTCGGTTCGCCCACCCCCTAAAGCCGCCACTGTAGAGCTCATTAACTAATTAGTTAAAGTCAAAGGTCAATGAACTGTGAATGAAACGTCCCCATCAATGAATGAAACTGACATGGTCAAGTGCATCGATCGATTTGATGCACGTCATCAAAATATAGATGAATGCATGCGTGCAATGTGCATCCGGCTATTACAGAATATTATAAAATACTATGTCAATGCTCTTGAAAATCAATGGGATCGTTTTGGCATTGCATAAAAAGAGGAATGTTTATATTGACCATTAACAATTGATTAACGTTCAACATGGATTAGAGCAGCGGTTCTCAAACTTTTTTGGTAGCGGACCCCTTTTAAGGTGTGCCATTTTTGTCCCGCTCAAAAAATAATGTTTTGTTTTTTAATGAATTGTCTCCATGCTTTACTGGCAGCTTTAACCTTTATTATTAGTGTTTTATTGTAATTTTTATAACATTTTGTTCTTCACGTTGTATTAATAAAATTGTAGTATAGTGTAATGTCTTATTGTGCCAAATAAAAGTTTATTTATTTTATTTATGTATGCTGGTGTCCCATGACATTTATAAAGACAAATTATGGATCGCTAGCGGAGCCCCTACAAAGCCTTTGCGGAACTTTTACTATCGAAATAACTTCAACTAACTTCATAACTTCAAGTGGAATAAGTATTCTACTCCTAGCTATTTTCGTTTGAACTTTGGTATTTAACAATTTAATAATTTATTTAACAAACTAGATGACACCTGCAACGCTGTTGCACCAAAATTCGTTCATCGCGTGGGAGCCTTTTGCGGTTTTGCTATAAGTAATTGAAAGTATCCTATGTCTTTTCCCGGGTGAGTCCCTAACCTCCATAACCAGCAAAAGCGGTTCAGTGGTTTGGGCGTGAAGAGGTAACAGGCAGCCAGAGAGCCAGACAGCTAGACAGACACAATTTTGCATTTATAATATAAGTATGGATAACCCTTGCCTCCACGGCGCGGCGGAAGACGATACAATAACGCAAACGCACAGATTCTAATTCGGGCCGGTCGCTCCCGGCAGGTCGGCACTAGGAAGTGTCCTATATACGAGCCCTTTGTTCGACGTCGATATAATATGAGAGTAGATGTTGCGAAAGGGCCGCGTTGGCCTGGTGTTTGTGGTGTGCGATTATGAAAAATATTCTTGTAAATGTAGGATTGCAGGGGTGTTGCTAATATTTTGCATGCCGATATTATCGGTGTTATGAGGGCAAATGGTTTCTCTGAAATTGAAAGCAAACTCTTGTAGACAAAAAAGTATAATATAGCCTTTTATTGAGCTTTACCACACAAAGACGTGACATCCAAGTGGGATTTTTTTTTGCAAAAATAAAGGCTTTATGACCAGTTTGAAATCAAAAGAATTTTATGTATAGCCAGATGATGAAGTAGATAAGTTACAAGGCTTGTTTAACAACTATATCATTAGATAGTTACATCTGTAGAAATTGATAAACCCTTACAATCGCCGAAAATTGCCAAAAAGTCTGCATCCGACACCTGATACTGTCAGATCATGGTGTATCTACGCTCGGTCATCGTCGCCGCTGTATTTCTGTTGAAGCCTCGTTTCGTAAGTTTACGAGCGGCGCGGATGCGCTTGCACCATAAAGTTATTAGCGGGCGCGCCTCCCCGCACCCCGCACCCCGCAGCCCGTGCCCCTCACAACCGTCTTATATCTGCACTATACTTGACCTGTAGATATATCGCAGTCATCTGGTTTAATCTGCTATTTGATTAAATCACTAGCGCGTTCATTGAATGAAATCATTTAATTGAATAACTTGGCTCAACGTTGATTGAACAGGCTTCACTCAACCGCAGATTAAGTAAATAGTTATGACTCAACGTCCAACTAATTAGCGGATTGTAATATAGCCCTTTGAACAGAGCATTAAATTAGTCAGGTGATTAAATGTAGTTCATTTTTTCCCCACTGTACTAGTACTCACCAAACCAAAATATTATAATAACATGGTGAATGTTAAACCAGATGACTGCGACAGGTTATTAAATCAAAAATATAGAGTTCAAAAATACATTACAATCCTACGCGGTTGCAATTTGAATGGGGATTGTCCATTTTTTTTTATTTTGCTCATTACAAAAACATTTCGAGGAATAAGGTCAGTGATCGTTTTTCTGTAAACGAAAAAAATACCCATTAGTTACTTATATTTTTGAACAAATATGTTTAACCTTAGTTTGACCTTCAATGGCGTTAAATTAGCAATAAATTCGATCAACATTACGTTTCGAACTTTTGGTAAGCTTCTCGTATCAGCTTTCACATAATGAGAACTTGCATTTGACGAACCAGCCATTATAAATAAGATTGAAAGGAAATTTAAAACATACTGCAGAGGTCAGTTGGCCGCCGATGATGACGTCAGAGCGAAACTTTAAAAATTTATTGAGAAAAAACTAGCCAATGAATTTCAAAATTATTTAATTTATATTCTTAAAATACCCTATTTTAACGAAAAAAAGTATAAAAAGTACATGTGATTTTTTTTGGACAATGCCCGAAACGTGGAATTAACCCTAACTAGTCACCTTCAGTGTTACACATCTCGTCTAACCTCAAGTCATTAACGCCTGGAAACTTGGAAAGATAATTCAAAATATGTAATCTCAATGAATATGTATTGGTCACCTGCACGGGAGCGAACCCGCGACCTCTGCCCTCTCCCACATTCGGCGTAGAAAGTCCACTAATGAACGTTACGCTGATAATATCAGAGTAATGCACAGGTTCGATACTATGTTGATTACTGTGAAGTGTTGAGTATAATAATCCACACTTTACTAATATTGTAATTATTGTGAAAGTGTGTTTGTCTGTTTGTTACCTCTTCACGTATAAACCGCTGAACCGATTTTGCTGAATTTTGGTTATGGAGATACTTTGAGTCCCGGAAAGGATATAGGATACTTTTTATCCCGAAAAAATGGATTGCTCTCGCGGACGGAGTAGCGGGCGTCATCTGGCATTATACAGGGTGTAACAAAAACAAGTGATAATAATTTAGGGTGTGTACGTGTTCCCTGTAGAGAGTTCACTGTGAAAGTAGCAGCGCTGAAAGACCAAAAATTTTTTTCACTTTTGTATGGGGAAACTCGTGACGCTCGGGCCCTTGCCCATACAAAAGTGAAAAAAAAATTTCGTCTTTCAGCGCTGCTACTTTCACAGTGAAATCTCTACAGGGAACACGTACACACCCTAAAGTATTATCACTTGTTTTTGTTACACCCTGTATAAGTTACTTGTCGTATAGAAACGAGATAAGTACATATTTCATTAAAATCGGTCCAGTATAACCGAATATTACCGAAGCAATATTACTACCTTTTGAATATTATGCTAGTTTTTTAAAACCGTAAAACTTCCTCGTTCGATTTCCGTCGTTCTACATTCTCTACGCGCCTAAAATTTCGTTCAGCAGTTAATTTTCTGCTCATTTGAACATCTATAGCTATTCATATTTGAAATTATAATTAATGAATATTGAATCAATTTCTAGATGTTCTACCGTTAATCTGCGATAGTATTAATCTCGGATTGCGAACCATTGTGCCAGATCTGGTACACTCTAATTTCACTTAATAATCAAAATGCCCATCGCCGCCGTAACTCTATAACAGTGCTTCTCAACTCCTTGTCGTGGAGCCCCTCAGTTTATTATTAATAGTGCTATATTATAAGCTTTATTACCGCCGTACTTCCGCTCGATCAATGACTATCCTTATTAATATTATAAAATATGTGAAAGCGTGGATTTTTATAACGCTTTTACGCAAAAACTTTGTACGCATACTCTTGGAGATATCAGAAGTAACATAGGATACTTTTTATGAAAAAAAAAATACGAAGAAAAAAGTTGACGTGGACGCGGACTAAGTCGCGGGCAACAGCTAGTATAATTTATATCGATCGTTTATATCGATGCGTATTTTATTTTTTTAATTAAGATATTACCATCTGAAACTTCACTAATTGTGTATCACGCGAAATGCACGTTTTTGCGATTAACTAAAACTCCAGAATTCCATATCTTTTGGGTTTGTACAACTTTAAATATTATCATTTTTAAATTTATTTATTTAAACACTTCATGCAAATATTTACATAGGCGGGCTTAATGCCTAGTGGCATTCTCTACCAGCCAACCTTAGGGTGATGATGAGAATGCTGAATAGGCGCATTCTAAAACAACATTAGTTAAAATATGATGTGATAAATAGTTTAAATAGTTTAGTTAAATATATTTTTTTTTACTTAGTAATTTAAAAAAATAAGCAGAAAACAAACATATTCCCCCTAAACAGCTAGTGTTTCTCTGACCGAGCTACCCAGTACCCACCCTGTCATGGACGTGGAAACATCTGCGACTCCGATCCGCCGGGCCCTTGGTTAGGAAGCACTACTCTATTACCTTTCTAATATTGAAACGTTAATAACTTTTCATTGGCATTTCGTTATGTAACCTCTGATTGAGATGCATGGGACTTATCTACTCTATGGTAGACTAATAATAACACAAATTCATGGTTTATCTTCTGTAGTCTATATTGTTATGGCATCAACATACTGTCGAAACGCAGCGGTTTAGCCGCCGCCGCCGCCGCGTTTTGTATTATAGTACTTACAAAGCTGTTTTGACGCCTTATCAAATTAAGAGAAAAATAACTCTGCCTTATTATGAAATATGAATTGTAAATTATTATCACTTAGAGATAGGTGTTCTACACTCCTTTCAAAAGATTGCATCGTAGTTCCCTTAATACATATTATATTTTCATAGCGAGGGAGTTGGGATACTGTAATAGGGCTAGGATCTTTAAAAGTGAGACTAGGGACTTCAAAAGTCTCTTTCTTATAAGTTTTTAAATGAAAAATACTTTAATATGAATAATGTTATTTAATTAAAATTTTATTCTTTTATTCTCACTTCCTTAGTAAGAAAAATTTTGATACAGCAAATAACTATTCAAAGTCCGCTTGTCTTGTTAGGCATATTGACATCGTCACATAACAGACAGAGACAGCAGACCATAATTAATAGTTAGTATATTCTGCGTTATATCTTTATTAGTATAAGGAATTTTAAGTAACAAATGACGCTTCTGAAAGTATCGCTGCGTTTTCGTTAAACGTGTGGGTATACCTTTACCTAGAGCATGTTTGATTTCATTGCAATTTATTGCACGATTTTGTAATAAGCGGAAACGCAGACCGAAATCACTGATGATTTGATTATATAATTAAAGTTTAATCAAATTGGTTACTCTTGTTTCACAGTGAGTGTGTGTGTGTGAGTACCTACAGAGTGTTTTATTATCGGAATTTCAATTAGTAATATTACTGATTTCACCTAATGTTATGAATAATAATATAAAACATAAATAATACAAATATGAATAATTAATTATAATAATAACAAAATAAAAATTACTATCTTTATAACAGTTTTGACTTCTGTCGCATTTTTTAAGAACTTATAATGATATAAGTTTCAACTGTTATTTATAATGAATGATTTATTGATACAATTATAGCAAAAGAAAGTTACATATCTTAGAAATAAATTATTTTATTGTAATCTATATTTTATGGAAGTAAGTTATTTATAACTTTTATTAAATATTGTTTAAGAGGGAATATAGCGGTTTGAAAATTGTATTTTTGTGAGTGTAACAGCTCTTTAGTAAAAGATATTTCCGACGAGTTTACGACTGTACGAATCAATAAAAATTAACTGTGTTAAGAGCAAAAAAATGTTACATTAGCAACTAAAACGTTTTCCTTTGTGAAAATTACTGATTAAAAAAAATGAAAACTGAACTACTTTGTGTAGTATCCACATATAGACTAGCTGCTTTGTTACGTTGAAATTCTTTAATCGGCCTGGAACCGTACGTTTTTCTACCGAATGTGAGCTATCCTATAATAGGATATAAATCCTTGGGAATTGAAGTCTCTCGCTCACTCAGAGCCAGAGGTAGATATACCGATTACTTAACTGTTATATTAAATTAATCTTATTTAAATTAATCTATAAAATAAACTGTTCATTAACTAATTAAAGTTTAATCGTCATTAAATGTCTCTGTGTGCGGCGCCAAGACTCAACAGTCGAACTAAATATTAATCTATTTGACGCGAATATTCTGATTCTGATTGTCTTGCATCTAAAAAAGGAAATAAAGTTTACAATAGCCAATGTTATAGTATAATGTAATAGCTTAATAAAATGTATTGGCCGCGAACGATCGATCTGAAATAATCTCGACTCTTAATCTCCGTGCGAGGGCGCAGATAAATCATTCTACAGACTAGTCCAGTTATTCCCACTATGGTCAAGGAGGACCCCCAGGGGTCCACGGGAGACTAGATGTCGCGGGGGTTTCGTTGGGCGTGAGGAAAATAGACGTCAATCAATTCGGTTTTATAAGTGCACATTAAACCTCACAGAATACCGGCATGAAACAGCGCTTGCGCTGTGTTTCGCCGAGTGAGTGAGTTTACCGAAGGCCCAATTCCCTACCCTTCTCTTCCCTAACCTGCCCTATTTGCTTCCTTACCTCCCCTACCCTGTAATCCTATTCCCTCTTAAAAGGCCGGCAACGCACCTGCAGCTCTTCTGATGTTGCGTGTGCCCATGGGCGACGGAAGTTGCTTTCCATCAGGTGACCCGTTTGCTCATTTGCCCCCTTATTTCATTTTAAAAAATCGTATGACTTCTTGGCAATACGATTTTTTTTTGAATGGGTAAACAAAAAAACTTTAATTAAGAAGCTATAATTATTCTTTAAAAAATAAATTTCCATAGTTTCATCCATGCTAGATCCAAACGTATATTTGACTCCAAATCCAATCCAAACACTGAATGTGATGAATGAACTTCGTATTACCTTCTTCCTTGTATAAACCTTCCCTGGACTTCCACAAATATTTCAAGACTAAAATAACTCAAAACGATTCAGCCGTTCTCGAGTTTTAGCAAGACAATTATAATAAATAATTATTTATATACAAATTTTAGAAACTGGTAGTAATACATAATACTGCTGCAGGGGGTCCAATAGAACCAAAAAAATGTTTAAAGTGTTTTATGAAACAGTTTGAGAGCCTCTGGTACCGTGGTACGGACCATCACGACGAACTTCTAAATGTTTGCTAATTGTAGTCTTTACGGAGAAAAGTGGGGCCGTTATCTACCATCTTCCACCGGGGCTGAGAGCTAGCAGCGCACACTATAGATGAGGCGAAAATATCTAATTAAGATTAGAGATATTAAAAAAGAAAGGAAACTTTCGAGCAGTGAGCAAGCTGATGATTATGACTATGGCTGACAGTCAGACAGCAGAAATATGTAAAAAGTTCATTAAATTAAAGTTATGTAATCATTTAGGTGCTCCATAACTGCAGGTGTTACAGTCTTACAGACGTCGGCTCATGCCAGCTGCTAAGTAAAGTGTGTTTGGGCGGATCATACCAGCCGCATGCATCCTGACCGTTGCGATTGGGCAAAGTTCACCACAGAGTGGGCACCAGAAGACGGACGACGCCACGGCCCCGAAAAAGAAAGAAATAAACTTTATTTGATTAAACAAACAACAAATATAATAGGAAATAAAAATATTACAAAAAAGAATTTACCAAATAATTACTTACTCAGCATGTGTTGCGAGTTGCAAGTTTGCAACCATAAAATCGATGGCGAGATGAACTGGATGCCTACGAGCCAGGCTGGTCTACGGTGGCGTAAGAACGAGACAGATGGAAGAACTTGGGGAAGGCCTTTGCCCAGCAGTAGGATAGTCTAAGGCCGGCAAGTAATTTTAGGTGGGGTCCGGATATTGTGTGAAAATTTTAACGAGGTCCAGAAAAAAACACGCTTTCCCTATGTAGCTTAAAAGTGTGGCGGTACCCACAATTCGCCAACAATCCTGCATCGCGCTATCGAAGTTTCGGAGAACGGCAAGATATATACAACGTCTGAAATGACGTCAGTGGGCTTCGGCCTGACCGAGCATGCTATCTCGCTCGGTCGGAAGATCTTCCTTTTCGGCCGCTACGAACAACGTTAAAAAAGTATTATTTCTATACAGGGTGTAACAAAAACAAGTGATAATACTTTAGGGTGTGTACGTGTTCCCTGTAGAGATTTCACTGTGAAAGTAGCAGCGCTGAAAGACCAAAATTTTTTTTCACTTTTGTATGGGCAAGGGCCCGAGCGTCACGAGTTTCCCCATACAAAAGTGAAAAAAATTTTTGGTCTTTCAGCGCTGCTACTTTCACAGTGAACTCTCTACAGGGAACACGTACACACCCTAAATTATTATCACTTGTTTTTGTTACACCCTGTATATATAAAACTCAAAGGTGACTGACTAACATGGCGATCTATCAACGCACAGCCCAAACCACTGGACCGATCGGGCTGAAATTTGGCATGCAGGTAGATATTATGACGTAGGCATCCGCCAAGAAAGGATTTTGATCAACTCCACCTCCAAGGGGTTAAAATAGGGGATGAAAGTTTGTATATAATAATACTTCTTAACGCGAGCGAAGCCGCGGGCAAAAGCTCGTTAATTAATAAAGGTATACGCGGTCCGATATTCGACCTTTCGCGGTCCGCCTGTTGCCTACCGCTGCCTGGTCTAAGCTCTAAAAAATCATTGAATATCATTGAGTGCGGCCGTCAGTGTGCGAGGTCCTCAACTGCGACAGTTATTTCTATTGCACTTTACCTACCGCAACGTTATTGTTGTCGGTTTTAAAATAATATATCATTAGATTAAGCATCTGCTCACCTATTGGGCGAACGTGAAGAGGATTGTTTGACAATGCCAAATACATGATATTTTTTTAAAAGAGTTAATGAGTGCTGAAATCCGAATAGTTTCGGAATTATTTTCCTTATTTGTTATATAAATAAATATATATATAATTAAGGAAGTTGCAACTTTGATTTTGCCAACAACCAAAACTGCCATAATTTTTATAAAAACGCCGCAAAAGACAGGCGATGAATAGTCGCACAGAATGACACATATTTTTTGTGTTTGTTTTAACGGAATTTTATATCGATTTCCTTATTATGATGTGTTGCTTCCAAAACATTTTAAACAGCTTTTTAATTTTTATCAATAGGAAGCGCTCAATTTTAAACAAAATGTAGGTTTCCTTCAGCTCTTTTAATTTAATTCTAGACTGTAATTTGTGAACTCCTCCTAAGCGTTGAAGTCTTTTGTAAGAATAGTATGAAGTTGTAGGTAATAATCTCACAATTTATAATGAGTGTGGCAAAGTGCGCTTACTTATTTTTCCATACTGCTGATTGGAAATTTCCAACTCACTATATTTAATTTTATTTGTGTGACTTTTGTTATAAATAAGTAATAACCCTGTATCAATTAATCACGTCTATAAAGTATCACATTTAAAGTCTGTGACAAGTGACAACCCTTAGCATGATAAATCCATTTCAAATTCTAAACAATTCCACATCTCTCTCGTACTTTCGCATTGAAATATTCACAAATCACAATGAATTCAGACGTATTCGTGACAGGTCCGTATTCACATTAGGGGCACAGGGGGCACGGGCCCAGGGCAACAAATGATCAGGGGCGTACTCAGCTGTAACCGGTGACATCAATTCCATGTCATGTCGTGTTGGAATCGTGCTCTCCTTTATGTTCGCTGCTTCGTCATTTGAATTCTCATATTTTTTTAAAACGTGTATTATTTTAACTTGAGTGTAGTGTTTGAAAACATTCGATTTTATTTAGAATATCAGTTTAAACATAATATAACAGTTTTAAATAAATACTAAAAAGG
Organism: Aricia agestis; assembly: GCF_905147365.1. NCBI lineage: Eukaryota > Metazoa > Arthropoda > Insecta > Lepidoptera > Lycaenidae > Aricia > Aricia agestis. Next base: position 257,167 of record NC_056423.1, read on the forward strand.
CAATGGAGTTCAGCCAAAGCTCACCGAAATATTTTTGTTTCTCTCTTTACTGACGCATCCATACTAATTAAGTAATTAATATATTAAAGACGTAAGTGTGTCGGTCTATCTGTCTGTCTGTTACTCTTCACGGCCAAACTGCTGAACCGATTTTGCTAAAATTTGGTATGGGGATAATTTGAGTCCCGGGAAACGACATAGGATTCCTGTTATCCCGGAAAAATGTACGGCTCCCGCGTGATGAACGAGTTTTGGCAAAATTACAGAAAAGTTATAACTAAAAGACGTGAAGAGGTAACAGACAGACAGACACACTTTCGCATTTATAATATTAGTATGGATATGGTTACTGGATAACCTGTTCGCAAAAGCCGATGCGAGGTAAGCGGCACAGGAAGTCATATTGTTTGCATCTACGCGCGCGGCGCGCCGTATTATTAAAAAAAATAATTGCTCTCAGGGGAAACTGTACCTAATCGTCGACTAATATCCGTTATTAGGTGAATGTACAATTACAAATTATTGAATAGTTAATTCTAGATGTTGCCCGCAACTGAATAGTTAAGGCCATCCCCTGAGGGCTTGAGCAAACACCTTGACCATACATTTGCCGCGTTGCGCGTTGCCGAGATCGCGCCAAAATCCTATTTTTTTTTTACTTTTATAGTTTTAAAATTGACCTAAAAAAATTCAAACGTCCAGTATATTAATGAAATTGTCGATCTATTGGCGTGTCAAATAACCGTAATTTGTAAATACTAGGGAGATACTGAATGTATGCTTGAATTTAAATAAATTTGTATTACTTTGGAAGCTGATATCATGAGTATAATAAAAAACAAAAATAGGAAATGAATATTGAGGAATATTTAGGAATATAAAGGATTATTGCTGTATTTTTATTATAATTTTGTAGCTTTCAAATTATGAGTTAAAAAGACTCTAAAAACGGTAAATTGCGGCATCTCCGTAAAGGGAGGGCCTAAATATTTGCGTTTGCCGTTTGCACAGATATTCGTTTATTGCGCGGTAAACATGCGTTTTGCAACAACGATCCTCCGAAGAACCAAAGCATCTCAACACCTTGCATTCAAAACTGTTTAGCGGTTTAACCGAAAAGAGGAAACAGACGGACTTCCACATCATAAGTTCTAGATGTGCATGGCTACACTTTTCATCTGTCAGAAGCTCCACTGAAAAGTGAAAAAACTAAAAAGACAGGTTTTGATACACTCTACTATAATTATAATCATAATATCGGGGCACAGACATTGTTGCCTAAAGTTTTGTGCCTTTCCTAATAAACTAGGTGTAACAGAACTAAATGATAATACTTTAAGGTGTCTATGTGTTCCTTATATAGAGTTCACTGTGAAAGTAGCAGCGCTGAAGGAGCAAAATTTTTTTGTGATTTGTATGGGCAACTTTTTTTTATTTTTATACGGAAAAATTCATAATGCGCGGAGCATTATGAATTTTTGCGTATAAAAATAAAAATTACTCTTTCAGCGCTGCTTTCATAGCGAACTCTACATATTATATAGGGGACCCTACACACCCTAAAGTATTATCACTTAGATTTCTTACACCTGTAAATTGTACAGTTATCTGGATGATTCCTTTTTTTTTAATTTGTTTACGACTTACGAGCCGATATCTCGATGGTATCGGCTCGTAAACATTGTGACGTAGTGCGGCGCGCGCGGCACGACCGCCATTGTGTGCGCTTCACGCCTGCGCCCGCGCATTCGATTCGAAAGCCAAAAAGACGAGAAAAACACTATTACGAGGTGTTTACATAATTGGAATGGCTGCGCGCGCATTGTGGTCGGATTGCTTAGAAATAGCTTTTGGTAGGACAATGGAACAAATGTAATGTTAAGTATGTCTAGGGCAGTGGCGAATTTACTGTCGCTATAACGAATATATAGGCTTCACTTTTTTACCACCCTCACTGACATCTGAAATTGAATACGTCAGTTTAGAATAATACAATTAATTGTTCTGAAGTAAAAGTTGCAGCTTTATTGTTTTTGTCTTATCGTCGCGTCGTTCTCGATTCTTTGTTTTTGGGGGCTGAAAATTTGGGATCAATTTGCAGCGCCCTAAAATTTTCAGGCCTACTCACCCTACTCAGCCTTTTGTTTAACCCCCAACTGGCTAGGAACCGTAAGTAGGTAGTATATGGTGAGTGATCTTCTTTTGAGAAAAAATGTTGAGGGTAGAAACGACTGCTCTGACAATCTATATATTTCTTGTGGTTTTGGGCATATCATTCGAGCAGCTCTCACGATGTCACTGCGGTGTCACGTCATGAGTGTGATACGTCAATCATCGTTGGCAAATGATGGGCTGTGGTGTGTCGTGGACCGTGGTCTCGTCGTATATCAGCTGCTGATGGTTGTGAGTTGTGACTAGTGAGAGGGAGTGGCTGTCTCTTTCTATTTTTAAGCAGGGTGATCATAATATTATTTACTTATTTATTTATTACACTTCTTGCACAATGTACAATGGCGGACGGCATTTTCTACCAGTCAACCATTGGGTGGTAACAGAGACAAAACTAACACCACAGGTGCTTTCTGTGTAGAAAAAAAAGAATTCAGATAAAACGTGATAAAATTTACTTTATACACTGATAAATATAATAATTATAATATAATTATTATATTTATCAGTGTATAAAGTATATTTTATCATGTGTTTAAAGTTCTGGATAAATTTGCAGGATGTTGATTACATATTATTATTTAACTACAATTTTCTCAGATTTTCCACATTTTCCACTTATTCTTCGCTCCCATTGGTCGCAGCGTGATGTGTAGCATTAATTCTTAAACGTTTCTCCATAAATGGACTTTATCCATATTCCAGACTACATTTTTCAATTTGAACTATTAGATCCTGAGATTTAGCACGTTCAAAGAAATCAGTCACAAACAGCTTTATAATAACTATTATAAGATATAATATAGATAAAATCCATACATAAATTACAAATATTTATAAATTATAATATCTTACATATTTTATATATGAATGTGTAAAATGTAAACGTAAAGTGAAATGAATTGTAGCTAGCTGGGGTAATGAGCGAGCAGTTATAATAACATATTACATACATTTTAACACTTAGTTTTCACCGGCAATTTCTCCACTTTTAATGTATGAATGTGAGACCTACACTTAATAGGATCATTAGTAGATTTTTATTCTATTTATAGTGTTACAAGAAAACAGCAAGAGTGAATGTTAACAATTTTTATGGATCCTTTAGCGACATTTAGCGGCTCTTAATAGTTTTGATAGGGAAAGCAATTTAAACAGTAATAAGACGTGTTTAAACTGTGTTTAGCTTAAGACGCTGAACCGATTTTGATGAATGATTTGCAAATACTTTGAATCCCTGAAAATGATACAAGATGGCTTTCATTTATTAATTAAGTATGAATTGAAGCAAAATATGCAAAATACTATTCCTAAAATCTTAATAGAACAAATGGCGAATAGAGGCGTAGAAATGTGCATTAAATAAAATTCAGTGCATTCGAAAAATTACTTACAATAAAAAAATTTGCTTAGTTGTGTCACCTCTACTATGTACCCACTGTTGATACTCATGACAATCAAAAGCGTAATTTCCCTACAGGGTTTAGCATAGAAAATTATTCAACGTTGTTGTTATCTAATATATTGTACTGTATGGTCTCTTACATTAGATTCCCTGATGTGTTATTTTATTGGCAAGCTAAATTATTCAGTCATTCAGTGTGCAGCTTATCTATACTCTTTCTATAATTCTTAAACTTATTTTTTTAACGCGCTAATCTTACTTGGAGTTTTGTATGTATTTTCTAACTTTTCTAACTGGCGCCAAAAAGTAAATTATCGAAACAGATGGAACTTTCAGTTTAAAATAATTGTAGTAAAACCATACACATTTATTATTTTATATTAAACAAAATAGGCTTGCATGTTGCATTAAAATGTTGGTTGTAAATAATTATTCTAAATCATTATGTGTGCATTGTGTGAATTATATAACGACGATTTCTATTGCATTGAGATGCATAGTGTGAACAATTATAAATTCAATAAGTATGTATATGTAACTTCCTTAAGTTTTATTAAATAAAAATAATTTAAGAAAATAACTAAGTTCTACCGATAACTGTAAGTATTTCAAGTTAACTTCTAATTCAACATCACATAAGTATAACTTACACGGGAACCTATATAGATGGTTCACCTCCTACATTAAAAATAGATCCCAAGCAGTAGTTGTCAATGGCTTTACATCTTCATGGTATGAGGTGCCGTCCGGCGTCCCTCAGGGGTCGCTGTTGGGACCGTTGTTTTTCAACATATTTGTTAACGACATTTACACTTGCTTTCGTCATTCGAGGTTCCTCCTGTATGCTGATGACATGAAAGTGTTCAGAAAAATTGAAGACTTGAGGCATACTGTAATATCTACAAACTCGACATAAACGTAGCAAAATGTTGTTCAATGACTTTCAGCCGATCTTCTAAAGCCATTGATAATCCATACTTATTAAAAAACCAATACTTAAAAAAGGTTAATGAGGTACGGGATTTGGGCATAATTCATGACTCAATGCTAACATATAACAAACACTTTCACCACATAATCACCAGAGCTAATAGATCCCTTGGCTATGTTTTTGAAATTTGGAATCCCCAATATAGCATCCACATTAATCGGTTGGAATCAATCCAAAGACGGTTCACGAGATTTCTGCAATTTAAATGCAACACATTCGATCTTAATTATGAGTCCAGGTGCAGGCGATACCACCTCCTTTACACCTAAGACGTCAAATAACGGACATCTCGATACTGCTCAAAATCGCGCAACATAAAATAGACTCCCCTCTCCTACTTTCTAAAATTAACATCAAAGTTCCCAATCGATCTTCCAGAATGTCCTCTTATAACCCCCTTTACATCCCCTTTTCCCACACAAACTATAGAAAAAATTCCTTCTTTATAAGATCTTGTAATAGCTTTAACGATTTGCACAAACGTTTTGACTTAGACATATTTAACTCAACGGTTACCGGCACAAAAAGACTTATATCCAAGCATTGGTTTGACGGTGTTCTCTGACTGTCGTTTAATATTAATTACTGATCTTTGATTAGTTAAATATTTCAAAATTAATAATAATTATAAATGTCTGTACTTACCCTTTTATAAGCTATAATTTTTCTATAAGTGAGTTTATGTAAATTTTTGTAAGCTTTCGTAATTAATTAGTTTCTAAATGTGAAAACGTATAAATGGTGTCTAGATGTTATACAGCCTTCTATAAATAATAAAAACACTGTATGTTTTCCAAATAAATAAAAAATAAAATAAAATTACTTGAATACGATCTTGTTTCTATACTTATTAGTGTAAAATTCCGCAGTATTTCCGGACCTATACGACCTGCAATTCCCTGCAAAGCAACAAGTAGAGAGCGTGTTCCCTCTTAAAAGGCCCGCAAGGCCGCAACGAACCTGCAACTCTTCTAATGTTGCAAGTTGCAAGTGTCCATGGGCGACGGTTGTAGCTTTCCATCTGGTGAATGGTTTACTCGTTTGCCCACCAATTTTATAAAAAAAAATACGTGTACTTGGAGACTGTCGCGGTATATATTGTTTAGCATTTTTTATCGACTCATGCAATTATAATTCCTTATAATTCGCATACGTCTAGTCGCACGCACGCAAACACAGTGCCGAAGTCTGGTAACGCAGCACCGCTGTGCCGGTCAGAGTGCGGGTGTGAGGTTTATTTTCGTTACGGAATATCTTGATCCGGTCGCCGCGCGCCGTGCACAAAGCCCGTGACTATGCAATAGCAAGCTGAGTCTGAGCGAGAAAATTCTCTCTTCTCTCTACATTCACTTTAAGTATTAGTGGACCTTTATACATATAAATATTATTATAAACGCGAAAGTGTGTCTGTCTGTTTGTTACCTCTTCACGCCCAAACCGCTGAACCCATTTTGATGAAATTTGGTATGGAGATACTTTGAGTGTCAGGAAAGGACATAGGATACTTTTACCCCGGAAGAATGTACGGTTCCAGCGCCATAAACGCATTTCCGCTCAATGGAGTTGCTGGCATCTACTAGTACTGTAATAAAAAACCTCTTCAGCCGCCGATAAAAGATAATGATGACTAATAAATTAAAGATACACGTAGCTATGACTCGGTGAGTATTTGTTAAAAGAAAGTGAGCGGCAAAGGTTAGCCGGGAACACCGAGCGCTGTGTTCGCCCTTATCTTGTCTTGTTGCTTCGAGAAAGTTGATAAATTTTGTTTTAATTTAATGCTGGATATAAATGCAGCATTAAATTAAAGCAAAATTAATCAACTTATACGCGGCGCGACCGCGCGGTTTGGCCTCTATATCGTGAGATCACGAGCAAATGTATGTAACGATTTATTTAAACAGCGGCGCGGTCGCTTGTGATCTCGTTTCGGCCCCAAACCGCGCGTTCGGTCGGACGCGCTTAAATCTCTACCACTGAGTAGGTACGTTCACAACTGCATATCGTTGGCTCGTTAATATTATAATGCCATTTGGTTGAGGACTATCTGTACGTGAAGTTAGTCTTTGGTTGTTTTGTTTTTCAAAATGCTGACGCAAATTTTTCGAAATTCAGAATTTTAAATGACAAAAAGAACAAAACAAACTAGGCCCTTGCATCCGTTGTGGATGATTTATACAGCATTCTCAGAGCGAAGTAACCACTCCTCAAATACCTGTAGTGCCTGGTACAAGATTTTAAATGTCCGTATGGTTGCCCAAGCACATATGGCATTCGCGAAACATAGTCGGCCTAGTCCAGAGGAAAGAACCATGTGCGGGTTGCGGGTGCGGTACACGCCTCCACCCGGGGGCCGGGATCGAACCTGCACCCTGTACGAGTGCGAACCAAAGGACAATAAAGTTTTTTTTTTCACTCCACAAGACAAAGAGTGTGCCACTTTATTGTACAGAGTCGATGCGCAAGTGGGTTACTCATTTCTCGATACAGTTTTGTTTCTATTTTAAATTAATATTTCATATTTACTTTCTAAGATTAACATTCAGAGCGTTGCAAGATTAAAAGTGAGAAGATAGATTGTAAATTATTGTGGTCGTGTATATCTACTTACTTTAAAATCCATACTAATCTATAAATATATATATATATATATATATATATATATATATATATATATATATATATATATATATATAAAACTCAAAGGTGACTGACTGATTGACATAGTGATCTATCAACGCACAGCCCAAACCACTGGACGGATCGGGCTGAAATTTGGCATGCAGGTAGATGTTATGACGTAGGCATCCGCTAAGAAAGGATTTTGATAAATTCCAACCGCAAGGGGTTCAAATAGGGGATGAAAATTTGTATATAATAATACTTCTTAACGCGAGCGAAGCCGCGGGCAAAAGCTCGTAATTATTATAAATGCGAAAGTGTGTCTGTCTGTTTGTCTGTCACCGCTAGTGACGTAGCGAGTGTCCATGGGCGACGGTAGTTGCTTTCCATCAGGTGACCCGTTTGTCTCATCTGATATATAAAATTCTCGTGTCACAGTGTTTGTGCGCAACTCCTCCAAAACGGCTAAACCGATTTTAATGAAATTTTGTTAGGCCTGAGGATAGGTTTTTATCTAGTTTTTATATTGATGCTAGAAATAATTTATATGGCGAAACGACGTTTTCCGGGTCAGCTTGTAATTTTATTAAAAAAAATACGGAACCAATGCATGTGTCCGCTGTATAGAGTTTAGTGTGAAAATAGCAGCGCTGAAAATGTCCTGGGTATTGTTCAATCTTTTACCTCTCCGTTGCCCAAATCTGCCAGTCCCCAGTATTAATTGCCACCGCCTAGTAAGCGTTAAATATTCATAAAAAACCGGCCAAGTGCGAGTTGGACTCGCTCATGAAGGGTTCCGCAGCAGCAATAAGGTTTATTTTTATAAAATTAAAAGGTTTTTGATTTATTTTTATATTTCAATACTTAATTTAAGGTTTACCATTTATGACGTATAAAAAAAACTACTTACTAGAACTCGTTCAAACTAATTTTCGTTGGTAGTTTTTATAGTAATGTACATCATATATTTTGTATAGACTTATCATGTCCCTACTTTAGAAGTTAGAGGGGGGGGGGGGGGGGGACACATTTTACCACTTTGAAACAGTCTCTCTCGGAAACTATTCAGGTTAGAAAAAAATGATACTAGAAACCTCAATATGATTTTTAGAGACCTATCCATAAATACCCCACACGCATAGGTTAGATGAAAATATTTTTTTTTGTTTCAGTTGTACCTATGGGGACCCCTAAAATTTTTTATAATTTTTCCATGTTTGTATCAAAATCTTAAGGCGGTTCACAGATTACATCTACTTACTAAGTTTCAAAAGTATAGCTCTTATAGTTTCGGAGAAAAGTGGCTGTGACATATGGACGGACAGACAGACAGACAGACAGACATGACGAATCTATAAGGGTTCCGTTTTTTGCCATTTGGCTACGGAACCCTAAAAAGCGTATACAATTTCTACTGACCCACAAAAGTAGGAAAGGTTACTACATAATAATTATCGAATAGTGAATGCCCTTCTTACAAGACGAATACTTTACGTAACGGACCTACCGTATTTAGTTACATTACACAACACACATTCGGGTGAGAATAATTATGTTTTTTTGTCTATCCGCGTAACTTATCTAAAACAAAGAAATAATTTATTGTTTGTTTTACGTGTTGACATAATGTAAATGTGTACAGTAGACCATTAGAATCGGGCGCACGTGCGCGGTGCGCTTTCAGTTGGAGAGCGGGCGCTGGATACAGTTGAGTGATGAGTCGTATTGGTCTATTTTGTTGAAAAAAATTGAACCAATAATAATATGACTCCTGACAACATTCAGACTCATAATTTGCATAATTTTCTGAGTACCAACTTCCACCCCATTCACAGAGTGCGGTCCTCATATTTAGTACTAGCTGTTGCCCGCGACTTCGTCCGCGTGGACTTTAGTTTATAGTTGTTCCCGTACTTCGATTGAATCGTTTACGCGCAAATCAGAAAAGTATGGGAACCGCACATTTTTCCGGGACAAAAAACAGTCCTTGTCCTAGATTCAAATTAGTATCCCCAATCTCCATGCCAAATTTCCTCAAAATAGATTAAATAGTTTAGGCGAGAATGATAAAAGTTTATTGTGCAGGAACCGTATATTTTCCTGCATAAAAAGTATCCCTTGTCCTTTCCCGAGACTAAAAGTATTGCCATACTAAATTTCATCAAAATAGATTGAATAGTTTAGGCGAATATAATCATAAAAGTTTATTGTGCGGGAACCGTATATTTTCCGGGACAAAATTAGTATTCCTTGTCCTTTCCCGAGACTCAAAGTATCTCGATATCAAATTCCATCAAAATAGATTGAATAGTTTATGCACAAATCATAAAAGTATTTTGTGCAATAACCGCACATTTTTCCGGGACAAAATGTATCCTATGTTCTTTTTCGGGACTCAAAGTATCTTTATAACAAATTTCAGCAAAATGGGTCCAGCTGTTTACGCGTGATGTCGTGACCACGCGAAATATACGCGCAGCTTCGCCCACGTAATTGAGATATTTCTAATATAGTCCACAAAAAAGCCTATGATCCTTCACGTGATCAACTTCTTATCTGATCCAAATAACAGAAAAAATGCTCTAGTAGTTCGTGAGATAAGCCATTTCAAATAATTTCCCCCGTTTTTTACACATTTTCCATAGCGCTATAAAACGCACGTCATAGCGATATAAAATATAACCTATAGCCTTCCCTGATAACTGGGCTATCTAACACTGAAATATTTTTTTTAATCGGACCAGTAGTTCCTGAGATTAGCGCGTTCAAATAAGCCCTTTCAAATAATTTTCCCTGTTTTTTCCACTTTTTCCTCTATTTCTTAGCTCCTTTTAGTCTTAGCGTAATAAAATATAGCCTTTCGCCAATCTTCATTATTTTGAAGACGGTACCAGCTGATAATACTGAGTTCTATGACAAAATATTTTTTATATTTAAAACTGGTACCGACTTCAAAATAATGAAGATATTGTGTACAGAAATAGTTGAGGTTTAGGAGAATTAAGCCTAAGGCACTTCAAAGAGTAAGAATTATTAAATTATTTAATAGTTTTTGTTCATTATAAATTATTATTGTTTTTACCCTGGAAGTCGGTTTTAATTTTTTGTTAAAAATTATAATTTCACTCTTTTTAGTCATTTATAAGGGTTCCTGTACGGACTAATGTGTTATGCTTAGTGACTTTGGATCCAGGATACACTTTCATGATGTGAGAACTCATTGTCTGAGATCACTACCACTTCAGAATTGCTTAAGCAACTCCAAGCATATACCGCTGTATAATATGCTTGACTTTAATCAAGCAATGATAATATTAATGTTCATACGCCTGTCTTTAAAGGCTCTAAAGTTCTGTTCAGTGACTTTCTTTCTATCATGACACTAATGAAAACTCATCAGCTCAACATAATATAATATCATGCTCAAATATAACTATAATCGTCCGTATAAATTTTAAGGAGATTAGCTTACCTCAAAGATCTCATGATCAAATTGCTAACTTGGTAACCCAAACACCAAGGTCGAATCATTTACATTGAATTAACATTATATTTTTTTAAATCGTGCGACAAATTCGGGTTTCGATCTTAAAGACGATTAAAAGTACCAATAATAGGGTTATAATTAGATAATTCATGGTCTGGTGACTGGTGGTAGTGATGATGATGATGATGATGAATGTAACTTGCATAGTAGCATATGCTTTCAGCTCTTAAGCCAACTCCGAAAGCCGCAAACTTGTATTTATAAGGGATCCGGAGTTCTCTTAGCACCTTCGGAACCATGGCATATTATCTAATTGCAAAATCTTGCTTTTTGGTAGCATATGCTTAGGATACTTCTCATATAATCGAAATCACTATAAATATGTTTCCATATAAATTTTGAGGAGTTCCCTCGATATACTCATGGATGTATAGTGGAATAGTGGTGATGATGATGATGATTAATTAAATTTGCATAGTAGTATTATATGCTTTTAGTTCTTAAGACAACGCCGAAACCCCCAAATAAGTATCTATAAGGAGTAAGGAGTTCTGTTCACCACCTTCGAACCATGGTGTATCCTGGTGCAAAATCTTACTTTTTGGTAACATATGCCTGAAATACTTCATATGAAACCAAAAAAACCATATTTTTCCATTTAAATTTTGAGGAGTTCCCTCGATTACTCATGGATCCCATCATCAAGTCACCACTTTTGTGAAAATGGGACCAAATTGGAGTGAAACCTAATATAACAATATATGTAATTGATTGTACCGTTGGTTCTTGGTGAAAATGCATGTTGAACACTAATAAAACAATATTAATAAAACAAAAATTTTGAAAATCGGTTCACAAACGACGGAGTAATCGTTGAACATACATTAAAAAAAAAAAAACATATCCACAACCGAACGTATAACCTCCTCGTTTTTGGAAGTCGGTTAAAGAGATGCTGCAGTAGTCGTTACAACTTGAGTACGGAGGTCTGAGCGTGAGTTTTTACTTCTCCCCGTGTTGCTTTTAAATATGACGTGGTATTTTGGTCATAGTTTAAAGATTTTTGACCGACTTCCAAAAAGGAGGAGGTGATACGTTCGGCTGTATGTATCTTTTTTTTAAGTAGAAAATGACACCCTTGTAATTTAACGATGATGAAACTATGGCGTCGAAATACTTATCCTACTGCAATCATCCAGAGAGGGTTCGATTTTAAGGACAACAAAGTTTGTGTCACTTATTGTCACCGTAAGTACTAAGGACACAGTCACCTTACTGTATAATGGTGACGTTGTGGTATTACAATTTACAAAGCATTCTAAAGATGCACTTTCTTTTAATTAAACGATATTTTGTAGTGTTTTGTGTCTGGTTATTATTTTAAACGACCGTTCGTGTTTGAGCCTCATTAGACTCGCCCAAGATCTTAATTAGTGGAACTTGGTTAGTCTAGTTCTTTGTTTGAAAGTATTCAATTCCCTACGTCTGCCTCCGGAGTCCGGCTTCGTCCTCATGAAATATTATTTGACTTCCTTTTGACACCCTTGGGGGTAGAATTTGGAAAAATCTTGCTTTAAAGAGATAAACGAAAAGGGCTTATCTCCCGAACTACTTAAGAGATTTTTATGTTATTTGGCACAGATATAGAGGGGACCACGTGAAGAGACATCTAAGGCTATTTTTTACGGAAAAATGTACGGTTTCCGTTAAATTTCTAATTTTCGCGGGCGAAGCCGCGCGGAATGTCTAGTATATATTTTAATATGATCGAACGTCTAGTATATATTTAAATGATAATTTTAATCTTGAAATATTTGTGGAACTTTTAGGAAGGCTTTAAGTTTAAATAAGGTGAGGAAATTCAGGATTTACCTACTTCTAATTTTTTTTCTTTTAAAAGTTCCATGTGATTCAAAGTTTAGAAATTAGATGACGGCCGCAACTCCGTTGCGTCAAAACTCGTTTATGACGCTGGAACCGTACATTTTCCGAAATAAAAAGTATCCTATGTCCTTTCCCGGGACTCAGAGTATCTCCATACCAAAATTTCAGCAAAATCGGTTCAGCGATTTGGGCGTGAAGAGGTAACAGACAGACAGATATTAAAGTCAATTTGCTTACAACATGTACGGTATAAATGAAATCGTTATCGAATATTACGAACGATCAATAAACAATGATTCAATAAAACATTTCATTCACAAAACCCAATGCCTCCAGCGCTGTAGTACATTATACTAATCACACTTCTATTGTCAATGGTACTAACAATTATCAAAGGTCTATATATGGAATTGTTCTCTGATTGAGGGAACATAATAGATATATCAACTGTCGCCTGTCAGACGATAGAGAATAGCCATTTGATATTAGAGCTTTATATTTGTTACATAATTGTATTAATAACGGGCATACACTTATGTCGAAATTTTCGAGAAATGTTATAAAATGTTTACGTCATAAACACACTCAGGGATATTTTATGATGATTTAAATACTTCAATTTAATGAAGAGTTTGATAGATAATGTGTGGGGCTTATGGCACTGTGGTTGTTGCAACTACGTAAAATGAGTTTTTTAAATAATGTTTTTTGTAAAGAAAATGTCATTATTTAAGTATAAAAAAGTACCGTTTTAAAATTGAGAAAATTTCCTATACGCAAAGGTATATCAGTACACAATTTGAAAAAATCTGCTTGATAGAAAAAAATCTCAAAGATGACTGTTATAACGCTGTTTTTCATAATTAAATCATTTTATGGCTAAATTACACACTTTCTAGTAAAAACAAAAAAAAACATTTGTCGTAACTCGTAACCTTACATAAATTGATAATAGGAAATAGGTTTCTTCTCCTATTTCCTATTATCAAGGCACGCGGCGAGCGCGTAACAGCCACTGTACAAGGCGCACTGATATGAATGTTATTTTAATGTCCTTTACGTCGATATTCGTACTGACAGACATCGACCTGCTTATTTAAGGGACTACTGGGCCTTATGTCTAAATCTCCATATTTTAATTACAGTCAAAAATTAAATAGTATTTGTCTATGAGTGCGGCAGTATGTTGGTAACATCTGGGGGCACGGTAGTTCCACCGCCAAGTCGAACAGTTTAATATACCACATGTATTTCAATTTTCATATGATATAATATTATTTTATGCACATTTAAATAGAACTTAAAACAATAATATCTTAATTCAAACCCGCGTAATTCCTCATTTACGCGGGCGGAGCCGCGCGGAACGTGTAGTATCTATAAGGAAATTAAAAATGTCCGTCGAGACTCGAGAGGCAGCGATGTCAGCATTCTTTTGTTTCTGGTGTCCGCGGTGACAGCGGCGAAGTGACAAGAGGCTGTATCAAAAGTATTTGTAGTGATTAATAGACGAGAGAAGTGAAAGCTCGGCGTTCGGAAGCGACGCCGCGGGGCGAATTTAGTTCATATTGCACAATATTAGCCCAGTTATAGGTTTTGTTTAAAAAAATAATCCTTTTTTTTAATGTTATACAATATTTTCAAAGCGAAATAACCACTCATCACATACTGTATTAGTGCCTGGGACAAGATGTGAAATGTGCGTATGGTTGCCCAAGTACGTATGGCATTCTTGCAATAAGTTGCAACTTGCAAGTTGCAACCGACTGCGCCGCTATTTAAATAAATCGTTAAATAATATCTTGTTTGTGATCTCGCGGTGTATCGGTCAAATTGCGCGTTCGCGCCGCCACATATACAGGGTGTAACAAAATTAAGTGATAATACTTTAAGGTGTTCCTATAGAGCTCACTGAGAAGGTAGCAGCACTGAAAGGGCAAAAATGTTTTTGTGATTTGTATGGGCAAGCGTTCGCGCGCCATATATTTTTCCATACAAACTTACAAAGGTAAAAAAAAAGTTACTCTTTCAGAGCTGCTGCCTGCTACTTTTACAGCGAACTCTACATTGGGGATCCATACACACCGTAAAGTATTATATCACTTATTTTTGTTACACCCTGTATAAATCCAGCCTACTGCCTAATACTCGACGGAAAAGCGGCCAACTCTAAAATATGAATTTCGGTGGACATTAGGGTTATTATTGTGAAAGTGAGTGTATTTATAAACATAATGAGCGGTACGGTCTACGGTCTACTGCTAACTGCGGTACAATACTGTCATTACAGAATTCACTGTAGCGACTATTCACTATGGTGTGGGATTTAGGGTTCCATTGAACAGGAAAAGAATATCTGCAGCCGAATATAATATAATTTGTAAGGCGGTTAAAAATACTATTAAAGGACTTGAGTTACGAAGACTTTGTGAGTGGTTTTTGGGCCTAATTGATATTTTTACCATTCACAGGCTTCAGCGGTTTATCAATCCAACTTTTGTAATAAAAATGAGATAACAAAATATTAATATTATTTGTTTTTGTTACACTTACCTATTATTTTGTTAAACTTATTTTTTTTGTCGAAATTTAAACGTCCAACCCAACACCTTGATTGTTGAACGTGTTCTACACCGGCACACGTCGAGGGTATAATTATATCTTGTACACGGAACCACCGTCTATGTCGTCTGCTCGCGCTTGGCCGTCAAATCCGTCGTGATTAACTGTAATTTTGGGGCATTTCACGACCCGTTAGTCTCGGGGCAGGTGATTCATCGCCACAAAGGACAAGTCACAATTCACAAGACGACTAACGGACTCGGTCTTTGTCAATGATTTCATGAAATTAATTATACAGGGTGTAAACAAAACTAAGTGATAATACTTTTGGGGTGTGTACGACGTACGTGTCCCATATATTATAGAGTTCACTGTGAAAGTGACGAAAAACAAATAGGATTAAATATTACGCAAAAGTCGGAGCAGAGGGTGCTATTAATACACACAGTAAATAAAGCGACCAGAATTTGACATGTTGCACACGTCAATATTGACAGAAACATTGCGCGTTGTCAAACGTCGAACAAAACTTTTTATTTACTGTCCGTGTTGGTGCTGCCTCTGGCGTGAAAAATCAAAATCAAAAATATTCATTTCCAAATAGGTTAACAAAGTTAATTCTTTTAGAACGTCGTGTCTACATGAGGCCTACCACCGGTTCGGGAACTACCCCGCCGAGAAGAACCGGCGTAAATATTGCATCTAATCACTAATCAGTATTAACTATTAATTCAAGGTTAAAGGTTGGATCCGAAACCATGTTAGGAATCTTTTCTCTTCACAGTGTTATCATCAGCTTCTGACACACGTCAGTAATATTAATCACAGACGCCTCCTACTGTATTGACCGGCCATTAATTTCATCGAATTAATTAAAATTACCGTCCGTACCTCATTTGTTTCATGTTCGCGTTGATATTATCCATATCCATACTAATTATTATTTATAATATTATAAATGCGAAAGTGTGTCTGTCTGTCTGTCTGTCTGTCTGTTACCTCTTTACACCAAACCGCTGAACCGCCGCGCGATTGTGCTGAAATTTGGTATGGAAATACTTTGAGTCCCGGGAAAGGACATAGGATACTTTTTGTTCCGGAAAAATGTACGGTTCCCGCGCGATAAACGAGTTTTGGCACAACGGAGTTGCGGCCGTCATATAGTTATAAGTAAATAAAATTAGATTGTAATGGCCGGTTTACGGTAACATGACGCCAATAATCGGTGAAATTGCCCAAAAATTGGCCATATAACATCACAAAATGACTGGTCAAAATAAAATAGCATCGTTTATTGTCCGGGCGACACTTTCGGCGTTCCCACCAATTTCCATTGTCAACAAAATCAGGTTGGTCGCGATGAGCACGCAATTAGACTAAAACGTCACTAAACTGCTATTTAGACTTTCCTTTTAGGTTGGCAGCACTGAGTTAATAGAGTGCAACCCGAATGCACTGTCATAGAAAGCGCGCCTAATTGTTTTCTAAGTGCCCAGTCTTTTTAAAAATGGTGCCGACGATTCTAAGCGGAATAAAATTACTCTTTCGAATGACAAATTATTTAAACAATGCGGACGGTAATGAGTCCCACAGATTGTATGATAAATTGGACGTTTTATGACATGTGTTTTTATAGCTCTTTCTTTGGTTTTGTTCTTGATTTCTATTTTTCTAGTGCGTTGTTTTTTAAGACTATTTTGCAACAAAAGAAAGCTCAGGAAGTGAATTTACGTGACGTAATGATATCTTTATGATTCCACACTTATTACTTTCATCTTTTGAGAACATAAGTTTAGAATTATAATAATAGGCGATTCACGCTTATAACGAAGGCTTAGGCTGGCTTAGGTAGTATTTTTAATCGACTTCCAAAAAGGAGGAGGTTATAACTTATACACGTTGAAGAAAAATAATGTACAGCCCGGTTTCTAAAACTATTCAGTACGCGTCATGAGCGCTTTTTAATTTAAAGTAGCTAACGTCAAAATTTAAACCTATCAACAACTTTATAAATAGATAAACTCCCGTCTGTAGACACATTGCCAGTTGAAATTATTTTTCTAACTACTAATAACAGAACCTTCTCTGTAATAAACTAGATTAAATTTATAGATCTACAAAACTAGTTTAGGATTACTTTCGCGATTCAAAATCATACTGTTATCCTAATTTTTTAACCATAAAAATCGCGATGTTGTTAAACCTATAATATCTATAATATCTATAATATCTATGGACGCTTCACACCACGTCAGTCTGGACCCGTGCTAAGTACCTAAAGGACTTGTGTTACAGGTACCAGACAACGGAAATATATTTAATACTTTTATACTATACATATATTTAAGATTTTTATTATATGATACACATATTTAATACACATCCATGACCCAGGAACTTTGAAAACTTTTTGTTCCATCGGCGGGATTCGAACCCGCGACCCCCGGCTTGAGCTACCAACGCGCTCACCACTGAGCCACAGAGGTCGTCAAAAATAAAAATAGTGGCAAAACTAACACCTTCTTCTCATGACTGTCACGTTAAAATTTATTCGTGTGTTTCGATATATCTATTAGCGGATAGCTGTATGTATAATTTAATTGATTAAATTATTGACATATTTCTTAATCTGCGGATGTTAATCATAATAAAAGTCGTTAATTTGACTTTTATCACTTTTATTGGGCGTTATATTAGGGTTAATTAATGTAAATTTCTTGACAACTAATGAGTGACTAATGTTTACTTTCTTGTGATCTAAATAAACTAATTAATAATTATGCAACATACAAAGTTGCTTTTTCTTCGCAACAAACTTCTGTCAAAATCCTCATTTAATTACAGTTAAGAAATTAATATTCGCCGCTGTTAAGCTGAAGCACCCCGGGGGTATGTGGGACTGCCGTCAAGAGCGGCCGGGTTTACCCACTAAAACCACCTGCGGTTCGCCTTCAACAGCATAAAGGATGTCCCGGATGCGGCAGTATATACCCCAACCACAAGTATTGTCCTCTAGTTAAAAATAACTATTCCACGATGTTGGTAGTCAATAGCTGGACATGCCAATTCAGATAAATTAAGACTGTTGAGTACAGACAGAGTACAGTTCAACTAACAAGGATCTGGGCCTAGGAAATCTAGAAGCATTGGCTGCTTCTCAATTTGCTTTTTTAAGAATAAGAATTAGAACGTTTATTTGCAAAAACATGGTAATGACAATATTAGATGGTACAATGTGAAATATCGCTCATGTTTTGTCGGATATATCTCGACGTGCAAATATTTTAAAAATAAAAGTTAAATTCAATTCCGTCAACTCCCTACACATAATATTTAGTTGAAGTACAAGTTAATCAAATGTCATAAAAGTACAAAATATTTGCAAAAATAAATTAAGTAAAAATTGTCAAGATGAATTAATGTTGCTTATAGACTTATAGTTAATACAATATTATATTTTCATCAGTAATAAAATCGTCAACAGTATAATACAATTTGGCTAATAGTAATTGAAATAATTTATTTTTAAATTTATTCAATGTCATTTTTTCAAATCATTTGGTAGTTTGTTATATATAGCCATACAGTATGCATTTTTAGAAAATAGTGTTATTTTCTGGTCCGGAATACACAAATTTTCTTGTTTCCTACTTCTATATTTATGACAGTCCTTGTTTTTAGCAAATAAGTATGAATGTTTGTAAACAAATATAGCCGTTTCGTAAATGTAAAGACATGGCAGAGGCAATACATTGAACTTTTTAAACAGCGGCTTGCAACTGTCCAAATACCCTGCACCACATACAGATCGTATACATTTTTTTTGGACTTTAAATGCTCTAGTAACATCGGTTGAATTGCCCCATAGTATAATTCCATACCGTAGAGTTGAGGACACATATCCGTGATAAGCAGTCAAGGCAGCTTGTTTCGATGCAATTTGTCTTAATCTATTGAGAGCGTAAACAAACCGGTCCAATTTTGTTACAATTATGTCAACGTGAGATTTCCAGTTAAGGTAATTATCAATAGTAATTCCTAAAAATTTTGTCGTATTAACCTCCTCTATTGAATCAGTTTTGTCATTTGTATTGCAGGTGATGTCAATATTTTCTTCTTTTTTATATTACTGGACGACGCTCGCAACCCTTAGCTGCTTCATCTCATTACTGGACGACGCTCGCAACCCTTAGCTGCTGTAATCTCACATTGTGCCATGGAGGAAATTGATTCCTAGGCAGTTGACGGACCTACTTCAATTGGTCGAATTATGTCAACTCAATGTTAGGTGTGATCGGTCGGATGGGTTTGACTTAACGCGACCAAATTACTTAGGTCCGCCATCTGAATCAACTCTGCTAGTACATCACCGTTCATAAAAATATAAACATAAAAAATCCGTCTTGTTCCTAATGAAATTATAATATTGAAGATTTATTTAATTTAAATTAATGATGATGTTAGCAAATTTTTTCTCAAATAATTTATATTTAATTTTATGTGTTAATGATTCATCACGTCATTAATATTTATTGGTATAATATTTATATTATGGCCCGTTATTTATTGAATGAATTCGCTTCCGCTGTATTTTTGCTTGACGATGTATCGGAATGCTTGTTATTTCAATCAAAATTTAGGCTATTTTAATCATTAGCATCGTCGTTATCATCTTTATAATATTAGTCTCGCCAAAAATTGACAATAACATACTCGTAGCCGATTTGACTAATTTTAGTGTTGAAATATTCGTGAAAGTCCCGGGAAGATTTATACTACTCGTAGCTAAAAGCCGAGCTTTGTGACGGCTCGCGTCGTTTTTCTTTTTATGGTAATTTAATCTTTAAGGCAGTTTTTAAAATATTTTAATAGTAACCAAACCTTGACTGACTGATAATAACACAATATCTACAAATAAATACAAATTACAATATTAACAAATCAATAGGCGTGATAGTTTTTCGGTAAAGTGTACCACAAAATATGTGCTCAGGTTGTGGGATATACTAGGGCTCGCTTCCCTCGCTTTGATTTGGAATTTAGGAGGGAAGATACGAAGTTCTCAGGGTCAACTAATAATAATTTAAGTAAAATATTTGGTTTAGTGGGCATGGGTCAGCTAGGGGTCTAGCTAGACTATAATAGAGATACTAAGCTGAAGGGTTTGAACGCACTTATCTCACGAACTAGTTGACCGATTTATGTAATTTGGCACTTAAATAAAACTTAGTAAGTATCACGGGGAAGGTCATTTTAGGGGAAAAATGTATGGTTCCCGGGAAATCGTTTCATGCGGGCGAAGCAGGGCGGAATGTCTAGTATACAGTATACTTCTAGTAAACTATAATCGAAATGATCATGTAAACGCGTTTACGAACTCATAAACAATTTTGTGCAATTAATCCGCTTGTAGATCGCAATTATTGTTGTAAGTCGCAATTATTGTTGCAGGTTGCAATTATTGTTGTTGTAAATTACAATTGTTGTTGTAAATCCGCGAGCTATCGGCGTTATATCGCGGCGCTAATAATTTAGCTCTCGATAGTCCACAATCTAGTATTGCTGTTAGTGTTTACACAGCGATGAGACCTAAACTGGTTCTAGGCTTTGTGTTTAGCACCTAGATTGTGGAATTGAAAAGATCCCAGTTGGACTAAAAAGGAATTTTATCTTTCTCTGCATAACATGACTATTCGTCGTCGGTCGTCATAATATCTAATGGCGGCTCTCGACATAGGCGAACGCGTTGGCCAACGCGTCTGCAGACGCGTTGGCCCAATGTGTAGAACGGGCGTTCGCGCGTTGGCCGTAGGTATTTAGACGTTGGCCAACGCGCGAACGCCCGTTCTACACATTGGGCCAACGCGTCTGCAGACGCGTTGGCCAACGCGTTCGCCTATGTCGAGAGCCGCCATAAGCTAAAGTAGACAAAGTGAGAAATTGACAAAAAAACTGTCAGTTTGTCTCTAAATCTATCAGTGTCTCTATCCTTTCCATGTCAGGTCAGTGAAGCCTCCAGTCAAGTCCAGTCCTAATCAATATTTTTCCTCCTATGATTGATAAACTGTAACTGAGTCAAAGAAAATTGTTCTGTGAAACTTTTGTACTTTTATAAATGGTTGTCAAACTCGGGTCGGTCATACAATTTTCGCTGCGTTAGCTACGTGTTTATGTCGATAATTGGACCCTTATATTAAGCGGTCAAACGTATGAGAGTTACCGTTCTATTATTAACCATGTTAATATTATTATTGCAAAAGTGTGTCCGTCTGTCCGTATGTTACCTCTTCAACCGATTGTTGAACCGATTTCGCTGAAATTTGGTATGGAGACATTTTGAGTCCCGGAAAAGGACATAGGACACTTTTATCCCGGAGAAATGTACGGTTCCCGTGCGATAAATTTTCGCGAGCGTAAAATAAACCTTCAATAAAATAAAGCTCTTCCTATTCTGTAACTCTATCAACTTTCATTGAAATCATGAGGGCTAATCATTTTTCTCTTCGACTGTACCGTGTCCCTTTTGTTTCAAGGGACAGTTGTCTATGAACATGATTGTACTGTGTACATTGTACAAGGTACGGGCCCGTTCACTCCCGATTAGGGCGACATGTACAAGCGAGCACAGATTGTAAACACGTAGTGGTGAGATGATGACTTACGGCTTGCGTTTATGATTTGTCCTTTCCATAGTATATTTTATACAGGGTGTAAAACTAAGAGGTAATACTTTAGGGTGTATATGAGTCGCTTACGTAGAGTTCACTGTGAAGGTAGCAGCGCTGAAAGAGCAAATTTTTGTGATTTGTACGGGTAAGCGCTTCAGCGTGGCACTGCCACGAGTTTGCCCATACAGAAGGAAAAAAAATTGTCTTTCAACGCTGCTACTTTCACAGTGAACTCTGTGTAATGTATGTAACACCCTTAACTCTAAAGTCTAAAGTTCTTATTATATTATATCACTTTGCTTTAAGTACATAAATTACACCCTGTATAAAATATACCACATTCTGTATATTCTTGCGAGTGATTCTAGATAAATAAGGTTTTACTTCGCTGTAAAATCGTCAAGTTTACTACATAATAAATGAATACAAAACTTAACACCTCTATAGTTAGTAGTAATAGTAAAATAGTCAAATAACAGCTTAAAAAGGGCCAGGGGGTTTGCAGTCTTAATAATGTTGAGCTATATAAGAGCTGAAGCATGGTGATCTATCAACGTACAGCCCAAACCACTGGACGGATCGGGCTGAAATTTGGCATGCAGGTAGATGATATGACGTAGGCATTCGCTTAGAAAGGATTTTGATCAATTCTACCTCCAAGGGGTTAAAACAGGGGATGAAAGTTTGTATATAATAATACTTCTTAGCGCGAACGAAGCCGCGGGCAAAAGCTCGTATATTTATATATAAGACTCAAAGGTGACTGACTGACATGGTGATCTATCAACGCACAGCCCAAACCACTGGACCGATCCGGCTGAAATATGGCATGCAGGTAGATGATATGACGTAGGCATCCGCTAAGAAAGGATTTTGATCAATTCTACCTCCAAGGGGTTAAAACAGGGGATGAAAGTTTGTATATAATAATACTTCTTAACGCGAGCGAAGCCGCGGGCAAAAGCTCGTAATATTATAAATGCGAAAGTTTGTCTGTCTGTTTGTTACTTCTTCACATTTATACTGAAACGATGTTGAGAAAATTAAATGTATATAGCAGAGTACAAGAACAGTACAAGGGACAATACAATATTCGCGTCACAACTCACAATATTAGTTGTACCGTACTCCTCCGAAACGGCTGTATCGAATTTTACCATATTTGCATATTCAATAGACGTCTGCTACTTTTTATTTATATTGATAAGTGCATTTGTTCATCATCATCATCATATCAGACTATATTCGTCCACTGCTGGTCCATAGACACGTCTATGTCCAGTGCATTTGATGAATAAATAAAATTAATAGTAAATTATTACAACTCGAGACTGACGGCGACCATTTAATTGTTTGTACGACGGGATAGCGATTGACGTTGCCATGTTACCCATACTTACTTAGTTACTTCAATAAAATAATATGGGCGAAATACTTTATATGGCAAAACAACGTTTACCGGGACAGCTAGTGTGTTATAAATGTTACTAATACACTTCGTCCACTATCTCGTCTTCAATTTATGTCTTTATATTGTAGACGTTTAGTACTCGGAGAAAGTCCTAAAGTTAATGTTATTGCGCACTTATTTATTATTATGTAGGTAATAATAATAAAATTGTTATACTCTACCTGGTTGCCTTTTCTGTGTTAACACTGACCCCTGGCCCCGCCGCCCCGGTGGTTACTGGTTGCTGGTTGTGTGGTTGTTTGTGTGTGTGAGTGTGTGTGGTTGTGGATGTGTAGATTGTGCGCGGGTGAATAATGTGATCGACAACCAAGATGGGACAGACAGCAAAACAACCTTATCTAAAACTGAAATTTGATTAAACATTAAAGCAAATTAATGACAATACATCAATGTTGCAGTAATTTACGGCAGCATTCAAATACATTTAACGATTAAGTAATTAAATTTAAAATTGTAATAAGTGTCAGAAATGAGACAAAAAATATGGAATTAATCAAATCACTGGAAGTTGTTAGCAATTTTTTGTAAACTCACTCAGCCTAAAACCTAAAACGTTGTCTGGCAGAAGGGGGCAAACGAGCAAACAGGTCACCTGATGGAAAGCAACTTCCGTCGCCCATGGACACTCGCAGCATCAGAAGAGCTGCAGGTGCGTTGCCGGCCTTTTAAGAGGGAATTGGGTAATAGGGGAGGGTAGGGAAGGGAAAAGGGTAGGGGACTGGGCCTCCGGTAAACTCACTCACTCGGCGAAACACAGCGCAAGCTTGTTGCTTCGTGCCGAAGCATGGCTCTCCCACGTCACGTGTTAGCAGTAAGCCGGCTATATTTTGTACATAGTATATATATATATATATATATATATATATATATATATATATATATATATATATATATATATATATATATATATATATATATATATATATATATATATATATATATATATATATATATATATATATATATATATATATATATATATATATATATATAATAATGCTCAGGTGCAACGGATAGCTACACAAACTGACAGACAGACAACCCGAAGCCGAATCAAGTTTGCACCCAAAAACTGAATCGATTTTGCAAACTGCAAGTTTTTAATCGATTTTCTGACACTTTGTTTGCCATCTCTACCGAGCTTATTACGATTTCAATTTCCCCACCGCGATTATCGGGAGATGGTTAGGAGTCAGCCATTAATACTTGTTGCTGTGTTGTGGATTGTGATGCATGGGTGATGGGATCTGGTGTGCTAACTTGTGAGGCTGGTTGTACAGACGAGAGGGCAAAGGTGCAGTATGTTTTGTATGAGTGTAGCAAAACAAAATGATAATAGTTAAGGGTGTGTGCAGTGTGTGTGACCCTCACATAGAATTTACTGTGAAAGTAGCAGTGCTAAAAGAGTTATTTTGTGTCCCCATGCTAGTTGCCAAACTCCTCTTAAACGTCGAGTTAACATTTTATGTGCATAACCTGTAAAATTAAAAAAAATGCCAAATTCTATTTCTTTATACGTATTCTTGTTAACGTTTGTAATTATACTATAACAGTGGGCTCAAGCATATCGCACACACTGCGGCAATATAACGCTTGTCCAATCAGCCAGTGTAAATATACAAGTTGTTTGAAAAATAAAATTTCTCTAGTTTTTCTTTTCGCCAAGCTAGGGCTGCTAGCTCCTGAAAGTTGCTGATTTTATAAGTTTACTACTAACATCTTTGTTGATAAGTTGGTCGCGTTATGTGAAGCAGGCGCGGTCGCAGCCTAAAGTCCCCCCCCTTCGGACCGCGCCTGATGTGAAGTCAATGTTGGTCGTGATCTAGCGGCTGAGATTGGCATAAAATAATAATAAATAAAATTAATAAGTTTTATTTTCGAATTGGTTACAAAGGAACCACATACTTATTTCTGGAAAGACACCACCGGTTTGGGAACTAGCTCAGCGTAGGAAACTCGCACGGGGCCACTTTTTATGATAAAAGGGAAAAATCGATCTCTAGCCCTAACAAAAGTAGATCTAGCGTTTGCCTTTAAATCCATTTTTCTGATAGTATATATAAAAATAACGAACACAGTATTTTGGATAAATAAGTAGCATGATATATCTTGACGACGTTTCCCAACAGTGCGTGATCGTTATTGTTAGTAGACGGCATGACACCACAAAAGACGACGGCAGACAGCCGACAGCTTCTCCGAGATGTGTAAGGGTCATGTGCCTTATTTGGGACAGGCAAAATAATATAGTTTGAATTGAAGTTAGAACTTAGAAAAGTTAGACTCAATAGAGTTTCAGGAACTTCTGAGGTAGCGCTACATTTTGTAAAGTATAATACTTAGGTGTAAAAGTATATGACTCTGTTCAGGATACATAATAAAACAAAGTAGGACTTGGGAGGATGCACCAGGGGCTAGAGAAATGAAAAAAAGTAGGGTTTTTGAACGTTCATATCTTATTTAATAATTAAATTATGAATAAAAAAGAAAACATAGAGACATTGCATTAGTGGGCGTAGATATTCAGGAAAAAAATTATAACTCTACTAGTATTATCCAGGGAGGAAACAGGGGACAACTTTTGTAGGAAAAAAGGGCGGTGTGGACTCCTCTTAAGAGTGACTTTTTTAAATTTCTTTATAAGCGAATTCATAACTGAAGCACTTGTTCATACAAATCACAAGATTAAACTGTTTCTGCGCTGTTACTTATTCAGTAAACCGCAGGGGGCACATACACACCCTAAAGTGTTTAAATCACTTTGTTTTGTATATCCAGTACGTCCAAAGATCTTTACAATTAGGATTTTTTAATAAAGTAGTCTTTGAAAATGAAAAAAAAAATAGAGTTCTTTGTATGTACAAAACAGTTATCTTTATTTTTGTGTCAATTAACAGGAAATACAGTGGTACACGCTCCAGGCTAGCCCAGTCTAGCTGTCACGGGTCTATGCCTATAAATTAAATATTAACAGGTGCCCCGGGCCCTCTGATAGTGGCTGTCACTACTCACAACCCTATTTTATGAATTGACACTTCATACATTCGTTCGTTATTTTAAAGTTTCATTGTTTTAAAATTTTGAAGAGCGTCAAATTTCAAAAATTTTTTAGGGTCAATTCAGACCGTAACGCGACGCTTAGATGCATTTCTTTTGTATGGTTTTGACAGACTTCAATTGCGTGAGACATCTATGAGATCTGTCAAATCCATACTTAAGAAATGCATCTACATTCTACGCGTCGCGTTGCCGTCTGAATTGACTCTTATAGGCCCAATTGCGCTAATAAATGCTAAAGTTGTCCCTGGGTATAAACAGGGTTAACTTAAAACCTTGTCTTTTTTTCCATTTGAATACGAGGAACGAGAGAAATAACGTAATATTTCATATAGGGTATATATAACCTGGTAACCAAACCAGAGCTAGCGGCCTTAGAAGCTTACTTGTTGTTATTAAAATATTATGTACAAAAATGCAAAATCAGAACACTTTGTGTTTTTTACGTGTCAGAAAAAGTTAATAATCAAGATTACATAAAGTGGCAACCCTAGAGTATTACGAAAGTTCCATTTTTAAACACCACAGAAACAATAGTCTTGTTTGAATAGAACTTGTCCGCGACAATTTACAATGGCGCTAGAGTCAATAGAAATTGTATTCAATTTTCAACTTTATTACATACACAATAAGGCTATGTACGTTTGTGGTATAATTAATAAGACAGTTTAATGGTTAATTCGAAATTAAAACGAAGAAATGCTTTATGCTATTCAGCTGTCCTGCGAGTCAAGTTTTCTGTACAATAGACTTTCTTAATGTCCTTCTTTGTGGACTAATGTACAATGTTCGAGCCTCGCCGCGTCAAAAACTGAAGGGTACGTCTTTAGAATAGATGTAGCATTTATATAAGACGGTCTACTTGGACGTTTTCATTTTAAACTTGGACACTAATCTTCGAATATACATTGAAATCATGCCATTAAAAACTCTGAAATTTTGCAGTGATCGAGCCAACAATGATGAATTATCGCTAAGGACACTCTGGATCATGGCATCCTGCAAACAAAAATATCGGTCCACCCGCTTGGATGCTACGGCCTACGACATCTACCACGGGCAGGGAGTAGGGACACACACAGAAAGACAGACAGAGAGACAGACACATCAAATATAACAACCCTTTGTTTATGTTGGGGGTCTCACAGAGGCTTAGCGCATTCGGTAGTTTGAGCTTTCTATCTCTAGTAGTCTACATTCTAAGGCTGTGTTTCCACCAGGGATGTGTTGCGAGGAATGTGTTTTTGAGAACCAATAGCATCGCCGCGCTGAGCGATGTCACGGCAAGTCAATGAAGCGATTCTATTGGTTCTCAAAAACACATTACTCGTAAGTCGCAACGCATCTCTGGTGGAAACGCAGCTTTGCTGGATTTATAATATTATGCCCGAACGCGTGGTTTTGTCGTTACGGTTCGACAAGCCTGTTTATGAACGTGGCGAGAAAAGGAACTAACGCTGTTTTCATACAAAAACGTCATTTTTGACAGTTCTCCTTTACCAGCAGCGCCCATTAACATATTCATTAAAAGCCTTGGAATACTGTACACTGCGAGATCACAAGAAATTATATGTGAATGACAGCGCGACCACGCCGCGTTACAAACATTTGCTAGTGACCTCGCGGTTTAGCCGCCGAACCGCGCGTTCCGGCGGACTAAATAAATCGAGCCTTAGATACATTTCCAATTTAGAGCTATGATTAGAACTTTCTGGAAGGTGATTGTAATTCGATTTGCGGTTCCTCGCTCACGTACGTGATGCTTTCGGAGTTGTTTTACCTTGCATGTCATACGAGAATGATCCTTACGGTGTTAGGATCAAGGTTTTGTGAGAGGTAAAATGATTTTGAACGTGTACAGTGCCGGGGTGACTGATTTCACCCGAGAGAGTTGATTGGGGAAAAGTCTGGTTAGTGGTTATGTAACTAATAAGCTGTAATGTGGCTGGTTACAGAGGGTTTTTTTAATGAAATAAGGGATCAAACGAGCAAACGGGTCGCCCGATGGAAAGCAACTACCATCTCCCTTTTTTAAGAGGGAATAGGGTAATAGGGGAAGGTAGGGATAGTTAGGGAAGGGAATAGTGTGAGTGAGTTTACCGGAGGCCCAATCTCCTACAATTGGGCCTCCGGTAAACTCACTCACTCGGCGAAACACAGCGCAAGCGCTGTTTCACGCCGGTTTTCTGTGAGAACGTGGTATTTCTCCGGTCGAGCCGGCCCATTCGTGCCGAAGCACGGCTCTCCCACTTATTACTCTATTACTAGGTCATTGAAACCACGATTAGAACTTAATTTAGAAACCATACATAATATTTCGGAAACTAATAAGGCATATTTAGAGAAAAGACAAGAAAAAAGCCAAGCACTTGTTGAAAATGCAGTTTTTCCCTCCTCCTTGCATAGCGTAATTCTGTGGGTCTACCGGCTACCCTATCGACCAAAACTCTTCAGTTGCTGGTAGTTCTCACCTCAAGGATTCATATACAAGTCAACTTGCAGCTTTTATAAAATGACGATTGACGAAAGACTGGCTCTCTATTTGTGCCTCCAATGACCAATCTTAGTGTCTAAATACACTAGGTCGAAAATACGCGACCGACATTCGGCATGATTACGCTTGCAATGTATTTTAAGTTATTACGGATGAGATGACACACCATGCCGAAATTACGTCGCGTTGTATTGTATGCGTAGCGCATTGCTGACGTAATCATGCTGAACTTGGGCCGCGTATTTTCGGCCTAGTGTGTTTAGACACTTAGTTTGATCATCAATTGAACTTTGAAGTGCCTAGTGAAAAAGGGCCGAACCCCATACAATACATATAAGTCTTCGCCATTGGAATAAAATAATTTTGTTTCAGTAATAATGAATACCTACTTATGAGAAAAGCGAGACCTTTGGCCTTAATGTGATTTTCTGGAAAGTAAAGAGTACTAAAACATCTATATTTTAACATCAGATAGATCTTAGGAACCCTCTTCACTAACTTTTTAGTCGTTGCTGTTGCGTTGGCATCCTTTTGAAAAATGCTTGTAAATTACATGAAATTTTCAAAATGTTTCCTATTTTATCATACTTTGAATCCCCAAAGGTTCCGAATAGAAATCAAAGTCTGTATCATCAGTTCGTGTCAGACCAACTAGCGTCACAATCCTGCATCGCGCTATCGAAGTTTTCTAAGTGCGGACTGCGGCGGTATGTATACAAGGTGTAACAAAACTAAGTGATAACACTTTAGGGCGTGTATGTGTTCCTTATAGAGAGTTCACTGTGAAAGTAGCAGCTCTGAAAGACCAAATATTTTTTCACTTTTGTATGGGGAAACTCGTGACGCGCGCCGCGCCGCCCGGGGCGCTTGCCCATACAAAAGTGAAAAAAATATTTGGTCTTTCAGCGCTAGCGATATAACACGACAGCTGAAATCAATTCTGAGGGCTTCCACCTGACCAACAGTACCACCTTAATTTGGTCAGAAGATCTTTCTTTATAGATCCCAAGTATGTTCCCAAAAGTTAATTAAACCATTAAAATAATATGGAAAGGCGGCGCTTTTCGTTGTAATCTGCGTCGCGTCGTAAAATTCGTGTTTTTACTCAGCGTATCTCTGTTGTGGTGTTTATGGGCACGGATAAAGATTTGTAACTGACTTGTTTATGTAAGCGACCTGGAGTTATCGGAGATCCGAGCTTAAGTGACGATATACGTGTATTTTGTGCCCGTTTTAAGTTAAAAATGGGTAAAGTAAGAGATTAACAACATTGATTTGTGTTAAAAATCGAATGCATATTTTATATGAAGTAACATGTATGTTTAATTATATTTTATAAAGATTCCACGTGGTTAATTACAAATCACAATAGTTTATGAAAGAGCTTTTTTGGACCTGATATAAATTTCTTTTTTTGAAAATGCGATGTCTAGTGTGCACACTCCACAATTTTCAAGAGTGGCCTAGTTATGGCATACTTAATACAAATAATATATACAGTGGAGTAATTACGACCAACAACTCAAACCAACGCCAAAATGCGTTCTGATTGGTCAAATATAAAAACATGCATTTAATAAAAGTAAAATCTAACGTTGTCAATGGCTCAGATTCTAAAGGGTCGAATCACGAATGTCATTGCGATCGCGGGGTGTCTCATTCGCGAGTGAGAAGATCCTGTGATAGAAAGGCCATTCAAGGCTGTAAAATGATCACGGTTGCGTGTGCGTGCGGTTGCAGCGGTAATAATGAAGTTGATCTACTGTATTTACACTGTGTTAAAAGTGCGTTTATCACATCTTGGTATGCAAGTGCATTAACGTAGTGGTAATCAGCTGATGATGATGATAATCGCGGATCGTGAGCACGCACCTGCGTGCCGTGGCCCGTGGGTGGTGCAGATAGCTCGGAGTTACATAGTAATCTGTGGCGCTACTTACCGCTTTGTTTGTAAAGACTTGGGACAATGGGTTTTGAAAACCGGGGGAGAGTTAAGCAAAAAAACTTTTACTAGATCAAAATCCGCAAAATCCACGCACAGACAGACAGATACGTTAAGCTTATAGCAGACTAATGATGAACTGTCAGTAAGAACACTCTCGATCATGTCAATTTTCAACCAAAAAAAACCTAAATCGAAATTGCTCCAGTCGGTCTGGCGATGTGTTAGGCCTGAAGCAGTAAGCACCAGTCACCACATGCATCACTGAGCCATAGAGGTCGTCAAATGAAGAAATTAATAAAATTGAGACAGAAAGTTAATAAACAAATTAATTAATTGTTCCATGTGACTTTTTGCAAAATGCTAGACGACTATAAATAAAGAAAGGAGGTTGTGGGAAAAACAAACAAAAGTTTTATTTTTGGCGATATAGAAAAGAACAAAGAACAATTTAATCAAAATAAAAAGCTAATTTGGGATTTAATTACCGTAATAATTTCATTATTATTTGAAGCTCATTACAAAATAAATAAAAGCAACTTTTTTTTGTTTGTCTAACTAGGACCATTGCATTGTTCATTGCCGTCTAGGAAAGTCGGAAATTAAAACTTTCTTGAAGGTTATTTTTTTTATAAAAGCTTAAAGATATTACTTTATAGTCTTACAAAAATGAGGATTTTCAGGAAATAAGCTTAATAAGGATCCGTTTATATGACGCGTCCGCCAAATCACGCGTTTGGCGTCACGCCAAACGCGTGATTTGGCGGCTACACCGCGAGATCGCAAGAAACTGTATGTTTATAAATGACAGCGCGACCGTGACGCTATTTAAATAAATCGCTACAGACAATTGCTTGTGATCACACGGTGTAGCGGTCAAACCGCTCGTTCGCGCGGACGCATATAAGCCTAAATCGGGCCTAAGGCACAATAGACATAACTACCAGTAGTTCGACTGCAAAGAAACATACAGGTTTCAATATCTGTCAAATTCGTCGGGTTTCACTAGGATTATGAATGGAATGTGCCTCGCGCTGGCTGATATAATTTATTTTTAAATATTTAAAATAATGATTTCAAAATTAGATTCTGTCAATTTTAATCGCATGTGCCAAAACACAAACAACAATACGACCAAAGAGGAACACGTCCAGCGAATATGTCATAGTTTTAAATTCGTAGGTAACAAGTTAACAACCCTAGCGACGATTTTCGTCATAATACGTCAAATTTAAAAATTTCAACATCAGTTCTAAGTCGGCATACTCTATCATTCTGTCTACTCTGCCTAAGGGCTCCTATACAAAGCTTGACAGTCGTATTTTGTTATTAATATATGACACCAGCAACTCAGTTGCACGGTGCATCGAAATTCGTCTAGCCGCCGGGAGCCGTATATTTATGGGAGTAAAAACTACTCTATGTCCTCTGCCGGAACTCATAGCATCAGCAAACCAAATTTCATCAATATCGGTCCAGACAGGCACACGTCCTTTCGTATTTATATTATTACTAGATGACGCCCGCAACTCCGTTGCGCCAATATTCGTTTATCGCGCGGGAACCGTACATTTTTCCGGTATAAAAAGTATCCTAGATGTCCTTTCCCGGGACTCAATGTATGTATCTACAATCTACATGCAAAATTTCAGTCAAATCGGTCCAGCGGTTTGGGCGTGAAGAGGTAACAGACAGACAGACAGACAGACAGATGGACTGACACACTTTCGCATTTATAATATTAGTATGGATCGTTTTCGACCAATACCAGAGTCGCTTTTTTCAATAGATTTATGGTTTTTCTCTATTACTATAATATTATACGGCGAAACTTATAATTATTATTCATTAATTACTTTTACTCGATGTAGGCTAACATGTTACGCCTCTTTGCTCGTGGTATTTACATAAATATGTGTGTTGTCTGTGGTTTTTCGTATTAAGAGAAGCTGGGCCTGTAATGGTCAAATTATTAATTAATATTTTCGGCAGCAAAGTTAGAGATCAAAGATTTATGCATATAAGACACCGCGCTGCGTTATCTATCTGCGTAATACATGGCGTTACTACTTAGATGAGGTGACACCCCCAACTCCGTTACGACAAAATTCGTTTATTGCGCGGGAACCGTACATTTTCCAGGATAAAAAGTATTCTACGTCCTTTCTCGGGACTCCAAGTAACTTCATACCAAGTTTCAACGCCTCCGTGGTCCAGTGCTCAGTGGTTTAGAGCGCGGCTCTTGACTCGGAGGTCGTGGGTTCGATTCCCGCGAACCATGTTATTTCCAAGTTTGGTTTTACAATGCGGGCTGATCACCTGATTGTCTGACAAGTAAGATGAGCCATGCGTCGGATGAGCATGTAAAATTCGGTCCTGCGCCTGATCTCTCGCCGGTCGTGTCGGTCTTCCGCCCCACTGGGTTATGGAAGTAAAGCAATAGACAGTGTTCTTGTGTACTGCGCACACACTTGGGCACTATAAAATTACTCCTGCGTAACTGGCCTGGTTTCGATGAAATGGCCACCGTCACTGAAACCGGTGTGGGAGTTATTATTAATATTATACCAAGTTTTTGGAAGACTGCCACTCATCAAGGTGATGAGGATGGTATGTTTTTCGCGTGGGACGATGGCGAAAAGTTGCAGGTGGTATGATTCCGAACAATTCCTCAGAGCCGATAGAGGATGCAGAGTGAAGCTACATCTCGGCGTAATTCCAAGGGGTCCAAGCTGTTTGAAACACTATGGCAGTCAACAACTCGAGCGGCCCTTCGTTGGATACGATCCAGAGGGAGCAGTTGGTATTTTGGCGCCCCTGCCCAGAGATGAGAACAATATTCCATATGAGGCCGAACCTACGCCTTGTAGAGTTGTAGGCGTTGGTCCGGACTGAAGTACTGTCTCGCTCTGTTAAGAACACCAAGCTTCTTCGAGGCACAGAGACAGACATACACATTTCCACATTTATAATATTTTATATTAGTAAGAGTAATAATTAGTATGGATGGAATATGGATATACATACTAATAAATAGTAAGAGTAATAATTATACTAGTGTGAATTATGATTTATGAATTATTTAAAAAAGTACCCAGATGAGTAGCTCTTAATATAATTGACGTTTGAGTATTCCTCGGTTGGTATAAGGACGTTTACAATGCTTTGATCATTTCATTTTGAGTCCAGACGCAGGAAATAGAGTATAAACAAGTACTTCCCTAAGTATTGTCACAATACAAATGTATACAGTAGACTGCAGCCTTTCCCAAAGTGGGCGATAACGCCCCCTTAAGGAGTGAGCAGAGCGGAAATCCGCTGCGCCCCGACACAGTGTGCGATACGCGCATCCGCTTCCATACAAATTGTATGGAGGCGGATTTTTGCGATGAGCCCCGGCACGCTGAGCCTCGGCACGGCCCGTCTCAGTGTGCTCACTCCTTTATGGGCGCTGAAGGTCTACAGGGGGGCGGTGTGGGATCCAGTAAAAAATGGGGACGTTGTATAGAGGCTTGGGGGGTGACTAATTTCATCTGGGTGCATTTTAAATTGAAACCATGGGGGCGCTAAAACATAATTTGTTCTCAAAGTGGGCATTAGACAAAACGAGTTTGGGTACCTCTGGTAGAGTGTAGAGTGTAGGCCATCTTATACTACACCGGCCGAATCGGGTATAATATACACATTACACACACATAAGCATAATTTGAGTAACAGAGAGATGCGTTTAGTGTAATATCACTTTGCTCGCGCGTTAAACTTTTTTTACGTATTTGAGCGTGTTTGATTTCAAGCACATGACCGAGTAACTCTACTGTATATACGTTTTAATTGTGGTGTTGTTGTTCAGGAGTTTACGCGAGTCTTGAAATAATTTTACTAACCTATAAACTGACATTCGACTTTATAACTAGTTGATAGAGTTGGATTTGGATTGGCAATTGGTATGTTGTAACAGGGAAGTAGATGCATGGTTGAAGAATGAAGACAGATGGTGGTTTCAGCTTATTCGTGAGTAATAATACAGCATAGGGGACGTACAAAACTATAGGTGGCAGCACTTGTTCAATAAATTCATTGCTCAAGTATGTAGGTATAATTTAAACAGATATACTATAATCAAAATAACTAAGTTAAAATATTTTAAGGTGACACCAGCGGTCATTGAACTTTTTAGTGTAGGAGCTATAATATGAAAAATGCTCGCACTGTATTCTGTTAACTTAAGAAAAAAATTTAACTCTTATAAAGACACAGACTATTATAGATTCATCGGTAACTCTCTGAATGATAACCTTCAACTATTTATTAGTTCGAAGTGGTAATACAGTATACTTACTTCATACTCAGTTCACATTTAGTACTTATGCAAAATACAATACGCTCCTAGACTAGAAACATCTGTCACTTCATTGTCAATCGCGGTTTGTATAGAAAACGATGAAATATGTCAAGTTTTTTGACAGGGGGTCAATGACCGCTACGGACAGAATTCAGAGATTTCAGAATAGGCACAGAATTCTTAAACGACTTTTCACATCCGTACTTTAATATCATAGTAATCATAGTATCAATACGCGAACGACACTTTGTAACTTTGTAACCCTTTTTACCAAAAATGGGGAAACATAGGTGCTTGAAATTTTGCACAGTTATAGTTTATATGGTGAAGGAGAGCATCGAGCTAATATCATTTTGATATTATACTTTTATCATGCATTTTTTTAACAAATAAAACATTACACACACTTTAACACACACACATGAAAAATGACAGATTTTTGAGTGACAAGCCTGTACATACGAATTATACTCTTTCATTTATGGTTGAAGTCTGTTGACAAAAAGTTGACAAATTGAAAATAGATTATAGTTTTTTTTATTGAATCTAAGATACTATAACGGCCGTTCCCAATATTCAATCTATCTCTGGTTTGACATACAACCGATCGCAGCTAACATTGAATTGACATAAAATATATGTCTCTAATGTCTAATGTGAGCTATTCCTATCTCTAGTAGGGCAAAACCAGAGATAGATCAAATACTGGGAACGGCCGTTAGACAATGCTTACACGGCCGGTCTGAGATCAGCTAAGTCCTAGAGACAAGAGTTGAAAAAAAATTTATAAAGTCAATACGAGTATTTTTTACAAAATACACTGTAGTAGTCCTAATGTCGTTGAAACTAAGGTCGAATTTCGACCATTGGGCGATCTCTAGTTATTATAAATGCGAAAGTGTGTCTGTCTCTCTGAAACCTCTTCACGCCCAAAACGCTAAACCGATTTTGCTGAAATTTGGCATGGAGATACTTTGAGTCCCGACTCCCAAAAAATGACATAGGATACTTTTTACCCCGGAAAAATATACGGTTCCCGTGCGATAAACGAATTTTGGCGCAACGGAGTTGCCGGCGTCATCTAGTTAATTCATATTATAGCCTAATAACCCAAGAGTCAGTGACAGCCAGACTTTCGTCATTTTATAAAAGCTGAAAGTTTATCTGTACATAATACCTATTATATGACCCCTATAGATTAAATTTTAGCTCCAGTTTAGGAGATATCCAGTTCTGAAGGTCTACCTAACCATCGATAAAGTATATACTCGTAGCTCAATTTTTATTCTTTGCGATAACTATAGGAATCTCGTCTCCCACTGCCGGTCTTTTTTGACTTAAAACTCATAAAATAACCGCCGCCGAAACTTCATAGTTGCTTGTCGTTTTTACGATAAATATGAACAATTGAAAAAAGTCAAAGAAATATTTCAATAAAGTAATTTAAGACTTTAAAATACAAAAAAAGATATAGACAAACAAAGCAAATAAATTAATTTGTTACAAACAAACCGCATACTACACATAAATAAACACTAGTTACTATGTTTAAGTTGTAAAAAAATCCTGACCAGCTCCTACACTATAATCGAATATAAAACTATTATAAAATATACGTTGGGTTACTATTTGATTATTACTATAAAAAAGTTTGCTATTAGTAGCTATAGTAATTAAAAGAAGATTATTTTATTTTCTCAAAGGTGACAATCTTGATTTCGTCAGAAAGGGTGCCTCTTACGCGATAGAAAGAGAGCGCACATGTAGGCAAATATAATTGTAGGCACATAGCACTGCGCGGTCGGAATTTGAACTTTATAGTATCGTGGCATGAGTTGTTATTTTTTTAAACGAGTTGCACGAGTGGGAAATCTGTTGGTACTACTAATATACATTCTGTGGCTACGCTCAGCTCTGGTGAAAACGCAGCCTTAAGGAGTGAGCACACTGAGACGGGCCGTGCCGGGGCTCATCGCAAAAATCCGCCTCCATACAATTTGTATGGAAGCGGAAACCCGCTGCGCCCCGACACAGAGTGCGATACGCGCATCCGCTTCCATACAAATTGTATGGAGGCGGATTTTTGCAATGAGCCCCGGCACGCTGAGCCCCGGCACGGCCCGTCTCAGTGTGCTCACTCCTTTAGGGTCATACACTGAAAACTTTCAGCTTGTATAAAATTACGAAAGTCTCGCTGTGGCTGGCTCTTACTCTAACTGAAAACTTTTCTCTTCCACACTACGCTAACTACTAACAATTATAAATGCATTAGCGAGTGACGGGTACAAAATATATAGCGGCGATTACACGCCGGTCACCCATCATTACAGTTCGCCTAGCCGGATTATACCGGCTAACGAGATGGAAAATATCACAGTTGACACTTGGCGACACTAGAAGTTAGAACCAGAGTACGATGAGTGAAATTCAAACTAATCAGTAATATTATAGATGCGAAAATCTGTCTCTCTGTTACCTCTTCACGCCCAAAAGGCTTTTTTTATGAAATAAGGGGGCAAACGAGCAATCAGCAAACGGGTCACCTGATGGAAAGCAACTTCCGTCGCCCATGGACACTCGCAGCATCAGAAGGACTGCAGGTGCGTTGCCGGCCTTTTAAGAGGGAATAGGGCCTCGGTAAGGAAGGGAATAGGGAAGGGTAGGGAAGGGAATAGGGTAGGGGATTGGGCCTCCGGCTGAACCGATTTTGCTGAGGTATGGAGATACTCTGAGTCCCGGGAAAGGACATAGGATACTTTTTGTCCCGGAAATATGTCCGGTTCCCGCGCGATAAGCGAATTTTGGCGCAACGGAGTTGCGGGCGTCATCTAGTGAATAGATAAATTCAAATTCAAATTCATTTATTTTTGCTTATGTGTGTTACAATAATTTAGGTCTTATATTTGATATTAGGTTCAACACATAGGCCTTTGTTGGCATGCAAAATTAACAATAGAGAATTATTACAGTCTAAAACAGGTCATAAAAGAATTACACAGTCAACAATAATTAATATAATGTAGTAAAATGAATTCATTAATATTATTCTAAACTATTATGTATAAAAATGTCATTATTAAATTAAAATGTCAATGTAAATAGGTATGTAGTAATTTCTCCATAAAAATATTTAAAACATGTCATAGTACGTTATTCATTTAGAATAATATTATTATAACAATAGTACATTAATTTTAAGTTTATTAGAAGTCGGCAATAAATTAGATACATATTATGTTTAAAATTTACATTCACGAAAGAGATCTTCGATAGTATAGAAGCATTTATCAACCAAATACTTTTTTAATTCATTTTTAAATCTTTGAATGCTGTCTATTTCTCTGAGACTCTGCGGTAGTTTATTGTATATTTTAGTTGTCATACCAAAAACATTTTGTCTAATTAGGGTGGTTTTTGATTCAACACAACATAATTTGTCGGCTAGTCTTTTTGTGTTGAAACGCTCAAAAAAATGTAGATTTGATATACATACACGGAAAGGTAAGAAGTTTATATTTTTTAAAATACGGCTGTCAACTCTCAGTTGTACGTATATTGGCTATAATTCTGATACATTTCTTTTGCGCCTTAAATATATCTTCATGCATAGTAGAGTTGCCCCAGAATATTATGATACCATAACGAAGGGTAGAGACTACGAAACCATTGTAGGCCATTAACAAACCTTTTTCATTAACCACTTTAGAGGTAGTATATAGAGCATAGGAAAATTGATTTATTTTCCTACAGACATGTTCTGAATGTTTTACCCATTTAAGATCTTTTTCGATGTATATACCTAGAAATTTTGTAACTCCAATATCTTCAATTTTATCCCCATTATATTTGATATCTAATGTTTTTAATAGAGGCTTTCTTTGCTGGAATTTCATTATTTGTGTTTTCTTTAGATTTATGAGTAAATTATTAGATGTCAACCAATTTATAATGTCAATTAAACTTTCATTTATGTCATTTTCGTAACTACCAAGATCATAACAGGTAAACACGACAGTACTGTCGTCCACGAATAGAGTCATGGGGTACTTTATGCAGCGAGGGAAATCGTTTATGTATATCAGAAATAAAAGAGGCCCCAGAACACTGCCCTGGGGCACGCCATATTCTAATTTTCGACGTTTTGAAGAGTATGTAAGCTCTGTTTTTGTTTTCGCACATATTCTTGTAATTTGAGTAATTTGGGTCCTATTTGTAAGAAAGGATTTTATCAAATTAAGGATACTTCCTCTTACCCCATATATATTCAATTTTTCTATTAGAATATCATGTCTAACGCAGTCAAAGGCTTTAGAGATACCCATAAATAGAGCTGTCACCGGTATAGATTTGTCAATATTTAAGACTATTTTGTTTAAATAATTGTAAATAGCTAAATTAATAGATAAATCCTTTCTAAATCCCTTCTGTTCTTCAGAAAATAGATTAAATTTTTCAAAATATGAATACAAAGTTTTATTTATAATTTTTGAGAAAACGGAAATAATAGCAATTGGACGGTAACACGTTACATCCTCTTTTTCGCCTTTTTGAAGATAAACTTCGGTCAAATAGTCGCTGTCAAGCTTTCTGCATTCGTGTCCTAACTCCTAACCCACAAAAAATAATATCCTTGGAGACATTAGTGTGCGAAGCCTTGCCATAGCCATAAGCTGCCATATGCCGTGGAAACACGTCTGTCCACACGTCGTCGGTCGGTCAAAGAGTAATGCGGTGTGAATGACACACAAATTAATCGCACATCTATCACCACTCTCCGGTTATACAGGGTGTGATTAAACTTGAAAGTGAAAATATTAACACGCTTTTATTAGCTCGGGCTGTGCCTATGTATGTAACGGAATCTTTGAGCAAGATTTTTACTTGTCTCCAGTAGTCTAATTAATTCGAAACTTTGCATATAGCGTATTGTATAAAAAGCGTGTGTTCTAAATTTTTTTCAAGTACAGTTTACATAATATTATCCAAAAAAGTTAAAAGCCGACAGTAGTTCCTTCGTGGGATGTTAAAATACCTTCATTCCAACAGCAAAAGAATTATCAAAATCGGCTTATAAGCGACGAAGTTATCAGCGTACAAAAAAATGTACGGTCGAATTGAGGAACCACCCCTTTTTTGAAACATAAAAAGATTTTTATTTCAATAGGAAGACGTAGATGAAAATTTTTAGCAGATTTAAGAGATAATTACTTGACTTCTGGCTTCATGGTTTGGATCGCGTCATTTCAAATAATATGTGAGGTTGTGTCGTCTGAATAAAAAAATTGCTGGTAAAAATCCACCCTGTATATCAGGCATCAGCAAAAGGCTTCGCTCTGACAAGTATGTCATCGAATAGCTTAACTTGAGTGCGGCTTATCACAGAAATATTTAACTTTCTCTTCATAAAAGCCACTGTCTACTTTGGTATTAATTGCGCCGATCGTTATATAAGACGCGCCGATTTTATCTATTTATTAATCTCGCCTCTGAAAATATCGAAATAATAAGCTTAATTTGTATCAAAAGTTGATTATTTTAAGTTCTTGCAACTTTCATAAAGAGGAATTTCCATTAGGTACTAGATGTCCCGGCAAACGTTGTTTTGTCATAAAATGATTTTCCCTGTTTACTTGCTTTTCTCTTGAATTTTTTTCTGAATTTTTTATAGGCCTCACGGAGCCCGAGAGCTTTCCAACGAATGCAAAACCTTGGAAATCGGTTCGTGCGTTCTGGAGTTATAGCGTCAGGAAGGAAAACCCGACTTATTTTTATATATTAGATTTCTTTTAATTTGTTATATTATGTATCTATTTACATTTACACAACCAACACTATATATAGCGAACCATTTAGCATCATTAATAATTATATTTGTCCCATATAGTGCTCAGTGCTCATCAAGTACCTAAATAATATAATCAAAATAATATGTATCAACATCAAAATCGGTTTGAGCTTTGAGCGTACTGAAATACGCTGTGCCAGTTGCAGTGGTATAATATTTTAGCAGACAAAATATGAGTTACTTTTCGTATGGTAAAACAGAACATTTTTTTAAATAATGAATAACAAACAATAACAAATCCTCGGTAAAAAAAAAAATCAGTTATCTTTAAACATCTCTGAAGCTTGCAAAGCTTACATTTTTGAGAGTCAGGGTGAAGCCAAACGAGCGTAATTTGTGAGTTGTGAGTCGCAGAATTTCGGCTGGCAGAAATTCTGCTGCATTCAGTTTCATAGTCTTGTTTTTTTTTTTTTTTTATGAAATTAGGGGGCAAACGAGCAAACGGGTCACCTGATGGAAAGCAACTTCCGTCGCCCATGGACACTCGCAGCATCAGAAGAGCTGCAGGTGCGTTGCCGACCTTTTAAGAGGGAATAGGGTAATAGGGGAGGGTAGGGATGGGAAGGGAATAGGGGAGGGTAGGGAAGGGAATAGGGTAGGGGATTGGGCCTCCGGTAAACTCACTCACTCGGCGAAACACAGCGCAAGCGCTGTTTCACGCCAGTTTTCTGTGAGAACGTGGTATTTCTCCGGTCGAGCCGGCCATTCGTGCCGAAGCATGGCTCTCCTTGTTTGATTTACACGAGCGTAATTTTGTGAGTCGTGATTTGTATGAAAATATATTTACGCGACAGAAATTCTGCGACTCACGACTCACAAAATTACGCTAGTTTGGCTTCACCCAGCGAGTATGACATAAGCTTTACTATGTTGTCGTATTTACGTTGTTTTGTAGTAATGGGTAATTAGTTGTAGGTACTTGTACTGAGGTGTAATAGCTTGTATGCTTGTAATGAGTTATGTGCGGCGCTGACAGCCGCTGCGGTCTGCGGCCGAGCCGTTGATGTGTCTCATGTGACTCCAGTGTGATAGACTATCATGATTCTATAAGTATCCTATAAGTATTTTATAAATTACTTATAGGATACTTATAATAGACTAATAGCAGCCTTTCCCAAGATAACGTCCCCTTGTGGGCGCTGAAGGGCTAACGGGGGCGGTGTGGGCGGGGGACTCTTTCAGTGCTGCACTTTAATAACAGTAAACTCTATAATATATGGGACCCATACTGGATGTGTATGTGTGGGCCATACACCCTAAACTCTAAAAAATAATTACTTAGTTTCGTGTGTAACAAAACTAAGTTATCTGTATAATATCTTGAGGGGACTTTATTAATAGCTAACTAGTTAAGATGATACCTATGTTTTGTAGGTGTCTATTACATATTTATTAACAAGCCACAAATTATAGGGGAGTACAATAAGAGAGACAAATGAGCTATGTAGCGCCTGATTTAAAGTCACAACGACACCATAAACTGTTTATATGAATATTAATTACTTATCATATAATAAATACATAGGCAATGAAACGGCGTTTATACTCTGTTATTTTATTTTCGCCTGAGGCTTAATTCTGTTTTATACTAGCTGACCCGATGTTCGTTGTTTTGCCGTGTTATTTTTAAACGACTTCAAAAGGTGGAGGATTCTCGATTCGACCATACATATTTAAAATATTATGATTTTAGGGTTTCGTATCCAAAGGGTAAAAACGGGACCCCATTATGCATTAGTGAGACTTCGATGTCTGTCCGTATGTCGGTCTGTCTGTCCGTCTGTCCGTCTGTGCGTCTGTCCGTCTGTCCGTCTGTCCGTCTGTCCGTCTGTCCGTCTGTCCGTCTGTCCGTCTGTCCGTCTGTCCGTCTGTCCGTCTGTCCGTCTGTCCGTCTGTCCGTCTGTCCGTCTGTCCGTCTGTCCGTCTATCTGTCTGTCTATCTATCCGTCTGTCCGTGTGTCTGTCGGATTCTTTTGTCTTTAAAATTATTATATAGTCGGGTTATAGTTTTTCTTATTACATGTTCTAGTCATCTATAACAGTTTCCAGGTAGATATTAGCATTTAAGATTATCTAACGTGTACATTTCCAGATCACTGACTGATTAATTGTATCATGACTATTTATCATTTTATTTAACAAGCTTCGTTGGAGCTTTCCATATAAATTAACCAGCTGTAGTTGAATCAAATATATACCTCTTGTGAATCCATAATCCTTAATCAATATCCATAATATTCATAATAATATTATAAATGCGAAAGTTTGTCTGTCTGTTACCTCTTCACGTCCAAACCGCTGAACCGATTTTGCTGAAATTTGGTATGGAGATAGTTTGAGTCCCGGGAAAGGACATAGGATACTTTTTATCTCGGAAAAATGTACGGTTCCCGCGCGATAAACTAATTTGGCGCAACGGAGTTGCGGGCGTTATCTAGTAAATACTAATGCAATGTTTTCACGTTAGACGGCAGCGGTAGCATAGACAGTAAACAAAAAGTTTTGTTTGATGTTTGGCAACGTTTTTGTCAATATTCTGACATGACGAGTGCGACATTTCGGATTTTGTTTGGTTTTTATTTTATTCTAGTAGCGCCTCTGCTTTGATTCTCGCCTAATATTCCCTATTGAGTTTTGATTAAAAGTGTAAGTATCAGATTTGGTATC
Source organism: Aricia agestis (assembly GCF_905147365.1). Lineage (NCBI taxonomy): Eukaryota > Metazoa > Arthropoda > Insecta > Lepidoptera > Lycaenidae > Aricia > Aricia agestis. The sequence goes on from NC_056423.1 coordinate 300,773, forward strand.
TTAGTTCCGACTATAAACACGTTATTAATACAATGTAAGCATTTTAACTAGGTTATAAAATGTCTAAACTAAAATATACCTAAATAAACTTTATACGCGCTCCATTAACATGGTGATATACTGTTATATCTTCAGTTGGACGGAAAACATAATATAACTTTATGGTTCTCGAGGAGTTAGTTAGCTGCTAGGATGAAAATAAAGACGACTGTTCAAAGTTATTTTACCTTGGAACTCCTTAAAAATTATCCTTATGCAGTTGAAGCAGGGGTATTATCAGGGTTCAATTGATTTTGAACGCTCGCGATGACATTTTCATGTTAAGCTCTACAAGTTATTAGGCAAGTGTTTTCAGACATTCGAAGCTTGAGAATCGGGCCCCTTCACGTTAACGGTAATATATTATAGAAGGTGTCATAGCAACCGTACATTTTTCACTATTTAGTAGATCCACTAATAGCATAGTAAGCTACGCTGGCGGAAGATTACAAACTCTACGAATGTAGAGTCGCTAGTCGCTACTCACAAGATTCGTAATTGTATTCTAGAAAATCGAATACATTATAATATTATTATTACATATTATTGCGATACTAATGTCTGTGTATCTGTTATCTCTTCACCCTTAAACCACTGAACCGATTTTGATTAAATTTGGTAGGTATGCAGAGAATTTGAGTTTTGAAAGATGGTTAATTGACTGTTGACATAATATTTGTGCAGTCTGGGTTATTCTGTAATTAAATCTGAGATCAACTCATTCCTACTTATTGGCACACAAAACGGACTAGATCGGTTATGGAACGCAGCTACAATCTACATTCATTTTGGAATCTGAAAGAAGAAACTAGGTTTAGATTTGTTTTATTGGTCGATATGTTCTTATTAGAACGAGAGGAATCCAGCTCTCGTCTGGCTTTTGCCATACGACACAGATGTCACAGGAAGGACCGGGTGGTGAAAAAAAACTGCGGAAGCGCCGCGCATGCGCCGCGCGGGCCGAGGTAGGATCGACATAAGCGAGGGTGAAGCCAGCGCGCGCCCAGTCAGCTGACGACCGCCGACCGACGCGCACGTGTGAACGCAGTGACCGCTCCGCAGTGTTATCGTGAATTTTGAAAAAAGAACCCGCAAAGAACAATGGCAACGTACGCCCAGTTCAAGCACGTTGAGCTCTACAAGATCGGCCACGGAAAGAACAGGTGGGTTTTTTGTCTGTTCTAGGTTTTTTTTTGTCTGTGGGTTTCTGAAATTCAGGAGTCGCTAGGTTTTGCGCATCCGTACTTAATTATGTCCAGACTGGCGTTTGAAGACTGGAATTAAATTAGTCTTGATATGGTAATTTAAATAGAAACAATGAGCAGTAAAATATTTTTTTCCAAGTGAATTTTGTTTTATTATGTTAAAATAACGGGACACTTATTAAAATGGATATCATTAATTTCTTTTACTGTCTCAAAATTATACTTTTAATTATACTAAATTATTATTTTGACGGCGTTTTGTAAAAAATATTTAAATTTAGATTTACATAAAAAATATCATTAAATAAAAATAAAAAATAATAATTAAATTATTTATATTGTAATTGACTGTAACGGTAATTATGACTTTTTACCGGTAATCGGGGTAAACCGACCATTACCCTAATTTTACCCCAAAATCACATTACGCCAGAGTTGAGTGAACTCTACCGTCGTGCGTCATTATCGGACGCGATTTTCCGACTTTACGGGATTCGGGAAATTTTGAAAAGCTCTAGATTAGAATATAATATTTTACTGAAATAGTAATCATTGAGTCTAAAAATATTTTTAAGATAAAATCTTAATACTATAATGAAAATGTAGAGATTAATTAATACGTAAAATTGTAGCGCCATAATATAAAGGTCTAGAAAAAGAAAATAATATTAAGTATCTATTCGCAAATTTTTTTGAGTTAAGAAAGGGAATTTTGAGTTCAGAAAATATCTATTTTCAAGAATAGTTCTAGAATAATTTCAATACTGTGTATTAAATTAGTGATTGTAGCAACTGAAGAGTTAACGCTACGTAAAAGGCCCATCATAATTACTGTTCATTAGGTTTCCGTAGTTTTGTAAGATTTTTCGCTAAAACGAAAAAAAACCATTTTTATTCGTGATGTTTTCAACTTCGTTTGTCATCTAGTCATTATTCCCGCAAATTTATAAAATTATTAAGTAACAGGAAAGCGGAAAATCATAAATATTCATTCTATTTCCTTATACTTATTATTATTATAACGTTATACTCAAACAATAAATGAATAAATAATTGTTATTGTGAAAACAATTTTTTTAACCTATATTGTTTTAAATTTTGTTAGTCTCGCTAAAACTCGAGTATTGCTGAACCGATTTGACTAATTAAAGTCTTGAAATATTCTTGGAAGTCCAGAGAAGGTTTATAATGCAAAGTTCAGCGAGTCATCTAATAATCTCAGGAAAATATCAAGATACCTCTCGACTCTGGGTTAAAAAACCCACCACCACCACCTTTTTTTTTTTTGAAAAGCATCTAATTTTTTTTACAAAATGTGCTCACGGACCGAGGCCGCGATTCCCGTAACTAATTAATCCGCGATGACTTTCACATTTCCGTAATAATTATTAAGGCCCGAGATAGCGAAATTTTATAGCAAAACGAACGGTACACCGTACACGGTGCAAACGCACAAATAAAAGTTTGTTTTTATGTGCCACGGTTAAAACGGACCGCACAAGAATTTTTCACTGTCGATTTACAACGGACCGCACATGAAATTTCGAGTGTCAATTTTATAACCGCACAAAAGTTTATGACAGTTTACGTCAACATTTTTGACACTTTCTTGTTCGGAAAAGGCGAAATGTGAGATTTTTGACGTGTTTCCTGTTGACGTTATAATTTTAACAGGTTGCATAATATGAGACGCTCACACAGCACACTTATAATCAAAAATTCATTTTTAAATTAATCTTCTTATATATAAAATTCTCGTGTCACAATGTTAGTTTCCGTACTCCTCCGAAGCGGCTTTACTGATTTTTACCAAATTTTATATGCATATTCGGTAGGTCTAATAGTAAATTAGTGCAACTCGAGACTGCCGTACTTATTTAGTCTCTTCAATAAATTAATAACATGGGCGAAATACTTTATAATGTGGCAAAACAACGTTTTCCGGGACAGCTAGTATCTATATATAATAATATTATGAAATATACTTAATAAAAATGAAATTTAAATTTTGTTAATCTCACTAAAAATCGAGATCGGCTGATCCGATTTGTCTGATTTGAGTCTTGAAATATTCGTGGAAGGGAAGGGAAGGGAAGTACAGGGAGAGTTTATGTTAGGAGGAAATGTCATATCTACGAAATTCACTAGGTCATCTACTTAATATTATAAATAAGATAATATTAATTTATTATGGAGATACTTCGAGTAGGAGAGAATTAAAATTCTGAAAAAAATACGATTTCCGCGCGGTGAACGAAAAACGTTCAAGGCTAGGCCTTAGGTCCTTCAGTCTAGGACTGACCACAGACTAAATGACCTATAGACCGCTTCGTGTACGTTTGCCATTTGTCTACGACCAAGGACAGGTATAGGGCAGGCGGTCCGTCTTGGCCACGTAATATGGTAATGAGCCTGGCACGCGACAAGGGCGCCTCAGGGCGAAGGGTTCAGTGCATATCGATATACAAGTCAAGAGTGAATTATATGATGGAGTGTATTGGGAAGTGGTTTTCGTTCTTACTAGAGATGATCCGGTAAACTTCGTATCATTTTCTTTCTAATAATATTTAATCCTTCCCTGGACTTCCACTAATATTTCAAGACTAAAATTAGCCAAATCGGTTCAGGCGTTTTCGAGTTTTAACTAAACTAACAAATATAAAATTCATTTTTATTTACTTACCCTTATTAATATACTGCGGCCTTACTTACTCAAGGATTGCGGCCTTTGTATGTCACGTGTCTTTGCCAATGTGTCAGACAGAAACAAGAAGATTGTATATACCCGTGTAAATGTTTTATTTAAAAGTAAGTAATTATATTTTGTTATTTCACAAAACTCTTCTATGTGTCTTAGCTGTGATATAATATTAAAGAAAAGCATGAAAATGGAAATGAAAAAGCATAATTCAGTTACTTTACAGCTCTGGTTTACAAGACGTGTCCCCTTTTGAGTTAGATTAAAAAAAAAGGAATTAAAAAAATAAAAAGTTTTCCAGTTCCAACTTTCAAACGCTCGTAAGTCGTAACAAATGCTCCGAATCTAAAACAAATAGATCCATTGAACAAAGCGTCGTATATTCCGTGGCAAACGGACCTTGACGGAACATCATTTTTAAGGCTCCAATCTCGTTTCGAAGACAACGACGATTTACAACCGAAAAGCCGTAAAAACGGTCCCAAATAGAAACTATATAGAGCCATAGTATAATTGCTATACAGTAGAATATCAAACACCACACGTACACTTTAAATTATTATGTAGTATTTCAGCCTTCTCTTTGAACTCTTACAACAGACAGTCTAGTCTTACTCCTAGTACCTCCTACTTTCCGAGGTTCGTCTTGTCCCGGTTTGATCAAAGCTTATCTTTCCAACGGCGTTGTTGATTGGGTAACTTTTTGACGTCAGCCAATGGAAAGTGAAAATAATTTCTATCAAAAATCCTTAGAAACTGGGCGTTACAGATATAACGTTGAACTGCTGCAGTTTTCTGAAATCTCGTTAATGTGTGCGTCTGCAAATCGGGTGGTCTAGTGCGAAAATGTTTTTTTTCGGACGTCAGCCCAACAGACACCAACCACTGAAACTCCTGTATACCAAGATCGTCGGCTATAATCGACTACGAAAATCCCTTTCATATGGTCTCAGGGAGCCGGAGCGATAAACTAAAACAGTCTTAAAATCTGCAAAAAAAAAATTACTAAAGGAAAAATGGAAAGAAGTATTTAAATTTCTCGAAAATTGTAAGATGGTCTACTGTGTTCTGTGTTTCATTTATATTGTGGTATGCTCTGGAGTGATATAAATTACGTGTGTTTTATGTTGACAAGCTAACAATGGATCCACGTCAATTTACCGACTAGTGAGGTTTAGCAGGAGGCCGATTCTGCTAAATGATACGGTTACAATGTAGTTTCGGTTTTATAAAATTACTAGATGTCCCGCGCGGCTTTGCCCGCGTAAATTAGGAATTTTACAGAAACCGCACATTTTCCCATAAAAAGTAGCTCTTATGTCCCTACTCCCTTCACTTGGTCTACTCTATATCTGTGCCAAATATTGCCATAAAAATTGCTCCAGTAGTTCGTAATTTCTAATATTTCCCACGTTTTTCCCACATTTTTCTGAGTTTCTTCGGTCTTATTAGTCTTAGCGTGATAATATATAGCCAATAGTCTTACTCGATAAATTAGCTATCTAACACTGAAATAAGTTTTTAAATCGGACCAGTAGTTCCTGAGATTAGCGCGTTCAAGCAAACATACTCTTCAGGTTTATAATATCAAGTATAGATTTTTTTCAATTATCGCTTGACAAACTCGAGTCTCGATCTAAAAGACTATGAAAAGTACCAATAACAGGGTCATTATAGGCTCATAAGTCATAAGTCATAACCATGGGACGATGTATGGTATAATATGGTAGTGATGATGATGATGATGAATGTAATTTGCATAGTAGCATCTGCTTTCCGTTCTTAAAACCACGCCGAAACTTCCAAACTTGTATCTATAAAGAAACAGGAGTTCTTTCAGCGCCTTCCGAACCACGGTATACCAGGTATACCTCGGTGCAAAATCTTACTTGTTGGTAGCATATGCTTAGAATACTTCTCACGAAACCGAAGTCACCATATGTTTCCCTATAAATTTTGAGGAGTTCCCTCGATTACTTATGCATCCTTCATCAGATCACCACTTTTGTGAATATAATACCAAATTGGGAGGATACCCTATATACTAAAAGAAAAATTTTGAAAATCGGTTAACAAACGGCGGAGTAATCGTAGAACATAAGAAAACGGACATAACACCTCCCCCATTTTAAAAGTCGGTTAAAATTGTAGCCTATGTGTTATTCTGATGTATAAGCTATATTATTGTAAAGTTTCATTAATATCCGTTCAGTAGTTTTTGCGTGAAAGAGTAACAAACATCCATACATCCACACATCCATACATCCATACATCCATACATCCATACATCCAAACAAACTTTCGCCTTTATAATATTAGTAGGAAGTAGGATGTACTTGATTAAGCCCGCAACTCCCTTGCGCCAAAATTCGTTTACAGCACGGGAATCGAACATTTTTCCAGGATAAAAAGTATCCCATGTTCTTTCCCGTGAGTCTCGGGACTTAAAGTATAATAATATCAAAATGGCCTCTCCACTTTGGTTTGTGGTGAATCAGTTTACAGGGACATATTCGTATGTAAAGTTAATTGTGCATGATATAGCTTCGCCATCATAGAAGTGAGCTCTGTAAAGTCACGTCAGAGTAGATGGTTCGGCGCAGAGAATACGTTTTTATGCATAAAAATATTTCCATTTTAACTTAGACGTATAGCAAAATACTGCAGTTTGGCGATTTTTATAAAAATCACCAAACTGCACTATTTTGCTGCTTGATACGATCTGGGTTGGATAAAAGCTATATCGTTGCTGGATTAAGTAGAATCGGGCTACTTTAACCTAATTTGTAGAGCGTGGGCGGAAAGCGATTGATGAGGATTATGTGACCCATTTCGGTGATGTCCAATTTAATCCATACATGTTCAGTTTTAACCTTTTTCATCCCAACTATATGTCTCTTATGGAATAAGCTTGGATTATTTCCTTTTTAGTTTACTGCTGGTACGTTTTGGATGTTTGTTATGGATGTTTGTTATTACATAAAACTAAGTGACATTTTCACATAGAGTAAATTATCCGACATGTTGCACACGCCAAATCTATCAGACAGAAACGTTGTCAAACGTCGAACATAAGGGCTGGTTTACACGTATTAAGTTGATAAGTTAGTAAGATATAGTTAACTAAATTTTAAGTTATTTATTGCATGTAAACACAAAATTTTGTAGCAAGTTAAAATTTAGTTAAGTACTATAACAAGGAAATTAGAAAATTGACTATTTTCTATTATGTTGGCAGGCGGGGCTTGTCACTTGACACATTTCGGGCAGGCACTTCAAATTAAGTTAAAATTTAGTTACTACTTATGATTACTTATCTAGATTTAATACGTTAGTTACTACTTATATCTATTTAATACGTGCCAGCCATTACTTCTTGTTTACTGTCTGTGCTGGTGCTGTCTCTAGTGTGAAAACATTACAGTAATATAATATCTCGTAAGTATAATATGTTAATATAGGCGTTCATAGCTTTATTTATGTCGTGTCAATTTTCATAAATTTGCAACATCAAGTGGGAAAACGGTCGTCAGACTACGATCTGCTATCGCTGTAATAGCTGTTCGATATGATCTGAGCCCTGACAGGAATGATGTTATTATATCAACTACAGCAACTGGGCTAAAGAAAGCTCTCAAGAAATGAGTGAATGAAGTGGAAAAAACTAAAATTTTTACAAATAATTTGAACAAACCTTGTAACTTTCCCACTTCATCCACTCAACTAATCTATGACTAGAAGAGACAGATGGAAAGTGATGGAAATTGGAGTAAGCTTACATCACAAATTAAATACATATATAAATAAAAAAAATGTAAGATATTTTTTTTAAATATCTTAAATTTTTTTTATTGGGAAAAACAAGGCTATAAAAATCTCTAAGTCTTTTTACTCTAAAAGTGTTTTAATGAGTTTTCTCCACAATTCACTCGACTGAAACTAAGAAATGACGTTTTGACCATAAACAGAAGATCGCGTGCGCGTGCGCCGCCGACTCACCGTCATTTCTCCGACAAAGATCTAAAGAAAACTAAAATTATTAGAAGGCCAAAATCTTTTGGATTCCATTGTTTCTTGGAGGTAGGTTAATCATAATTAAATGTCTCTGAGTTCGGCGGTTAAAGCCGCAAATTGTTTTAATACCAAAATTATTATAAAATTATCTGGAGACGGAAATGATTTAAAGACCGAACTTTTTTGAAGACCGAAATTATTTTTAGTTCGCAGCCACGCAATTACAATTAAATGGTAGCATGTCGGTGGTACTTTCTCTCGACTATTTTTATTTCTTAATGAGCCCCCTCCGTAATGTCGTGTGATTTTTAAGCGGTTTTTAATTATGTAATTCGCTATTTTAAGGGAGAAAGTAAACACAAAAGTATAAATAGAAGTGATTATATTCTAAAATAATGTGGTTTTAATAGACTAAATGTAACACGTTTTGGAGGAATTTTGATACATTTTATTGTTTGAATGATAATTTTCTGTGTAAAATGCGTCGTAGCCTATCCTTACTTTGAAATATTTGACCGTGAGTTGTTTGAATTAAAGAATCATATGGAAATGTCTAGAATGCATTTAGTTATTCAATGGCATGATTATTCTTTTATCGATTTTGCTAGCTCTAGGTAGAGTGAAATTAATTATAAATGTGACGGAGTAGAAGAAAATTTTACATTGAAATAAAATTGGCCATAAAATTGGCCATATTTAAGAAATGCGAAGATCTATATTACTTAAATATGACCAATGTTATCACTTAACAATTAATAATAATAACGTAATAATATCTGATATTTAAATTCAGCTCACATTTTATACTCGTGTTACTTTAATTTAATTAAGAGTTTGACGGAAAATATACGAAGCTAATGTTAAATTTTCATTAAATTAAAGCTATGTATAATAATAATCATTATTATATATCAACTTTAACGGCCGCATTCAACGTCTCTGAATGCGGCCGTTAAAGTTAACGAAACCTGAAAATTGTACGAATGTAATCGAGGTTTAAGACAGGTGGAATGTATGCAAAAAAGGCGTTTATAATTTAAACGGGCGCACAATTAAACGAGATGAAGCGATCAACATTCCCGCGCGTGCCGCCTCGTTTTCCCACTCCACTCGATGTGGACTTAATCGATTTTATATCGATGTATCGATTTTATTGATGGAAGTATCGATTTGGGGAATCGTAGCTATAAAATGCTACTGCGAGCTTTATTTATAATACTATGATAATATCGATTTGGCAGGTGAATAAATAGTTATTGGAACTAAAAAGCGAATGAAAAATAAAATATAGTATTTTTGTATAATTTTTAAAAGAAAGCTAAGCCTGAGATAATTTGGTGTAAGGCGATGCAAGGTAAGCGTTATGCTGAATCTTAAATAATTTTTTACTTCTCACTCCACTGTGGAAACTTTCAATTAATGCAACTTGATAAAATGCCTAGGATTTCTATAAAATGATCATGTTCATCTTTACTTACTTAAAAAAGATATTCTAACATATTGACGGTTCAAATATAAAAAGTGTGTTAAAAAAACGAATTCTATTTTGATGACAACAGATAAACATTTTATTTCCCCGTGTGAACTCCTTATCTTATTTAATAAAGATAAGTTTAACAGATAGCTGTTTATAGGATTTTAATGGTACACTATCTTGCCACCATTGTTTATATTCTTATCTTGAATAACCTTTTTACATAATTAATTGACTACCCACATAAGACAAGTTTAATGAAAAGAAGACTACAAAAAAATGAAGAAGACTCCTAATCTGAGGTTGTTTGACAGTAGTTTAGCGTTGTTGATTAAAAAGTTTGTCCCAATCAAAGGTAGAAATATAGTTAGATAAAGTACTTCAGTCTGTCAAAGTCAAAACCTTGGAAATCGGGTACTAACTCAAATGTAATATGCCACAGACATATTAAAGTAGACCGCAGGGCATGGGATTTTGCGGGAAAATGTATGTTTTCCGCGGAATAATTCTTCATTTACGGAATTCTCTATTTAAAGCCGAGTCATGTGAAACGTTCAGTACTAAATTGAAATTGGACTTTTCAGACGATTGTCTGAATGAAGTAGATTTTACGCGAACGACTTTGAATATCTTTGTTCGTCCTTAGTTTTTGTTTTTTATTTTATCTATGGCTAACCCTCGTTTAAATCTTGATGTATGGTTTGACTCGGCCTTACGTAATGTCAAAATGACATACCACAAGGCCGCGAGTCGCGTGCCAGCCGGTGAAATACTGTAACCGGCCATTTTCGTACCGCATTACTTTTTTATTGGCTGAAATAGGCGAATGATAAACGATGTCTAACTTTGCTCAAAAAAGGTTAAAGTAGATACTAAAACTTTATTGATTTTTTGTAATTGCTGTTGTTACGTGATTTTTTTTGGCAAATATTGATTGGAATGGTTAGTTACCATTTATGAATTGTTAATTATGCAATTTGTTTTTAAACAGATATCGTAGTTACTCTGACATAAGTATTATAAAAGAAAACCTTTCTAAGTCATTTCTCAGTTAGTAGAATTACATAACAATCGTAAATTTCCTCTAAAAAGACTTCAACGCGTTAATTTTTTTTTACAAAACCACAGAACACAAAGCCTGCGCCGCGCTTTGACAGTTCTTTTTTTTTATTAAAAAAAGCAAAGAACTGACTGCGTTGACGGGTGGAGCGCGACGCGCCGTTATGGTCGGGGTTTTTATCGCGGGATCTCAGCCCGCCCGTTAGACCGCACGCGCGGTGAACATCTGCGATGTAATTGTTACTGTTATCGCGAGAGAGCGCCTCGAGAAATCGACGTAAACTACACTAACTGCAGCACTCAGAGACGAACATTAATTACGAATATTAAATGAACATTTGGTCATAAGCCTCATACATAATATCTGCCAAATTCTACATTCAATTAAAGTTTAATTATAATTAATAAATGTTTAAGAGCAGGAGTATGTAACTTGTAGCTGATTTTACGTCGTATGTCACCACCGTAATATCAGCGCTGACCGCGAGTACGTCTCGGGCCATTAGCGCGCGCGTGTGCGTCAGCGCGATACTTAATTACAGTTGTTAACATAAACCTAGGTTTAGCATGGTTATGGTGGGACTCGCCTTTTTAAGTAAGTTGACCTGGAAAATCTGATTACTAACCGACTTTAAAAAGGAGAAGGTTCTATATTCGATTGACGACTGTATTTCAATTTTCAGTTATATGTTGTATTTTAATTAAACTTTTTAATCGGGACTTAACGCGACTTATTTAAGTAGTAATGCTACTACGAGTACATACTTTTTCTCGACGTTTCGGCCGTGTTGCAACGACCGTGGTCACGAGGGGACTGCAGGAGCGCGACGTCTTCGTTTGCACCGGGCGGTCGGTTCTACGACTACCCTCGAATTGTCTGTAGTAGCATTACTACTTAAATAAGTCGCGTTAAGTCCCGATTAAAAAGTTTAATTATAATGCAACGCGAAAGTTTAAAATGTTATCTTGTATTTTGTTGTGTAAATATCAAAATGGCCCTAAATAATCCAAAATGGACCCATTACTTTCCTTTTTCGCCTGCACATGCCGTGTCTACTAAATCGCCATTGGGACAAAATTATTTCTGTCATATCATGAAGTATACAGACTTTACATCTTATTTCATTGGAGTGCAGTTTATGCATTAGCTCTACCATAACTAGACGATGGATTGCACAATACTACGAGCTTCTAAAAGTGATCCTTAATCCGTTGACATAAAGGTTATTACGAAGGTAGAATAATTCCGAACTAAATAGATTGCTTTAATCAAATCGGGAACATTCATCATACTAGGCTAAGCTACTATATTACTGTACTGCGGCCACTATACTACTGCTGGCGCCATAGATCGTTTGCTAGCAGTACCATAACTCATATGTGTGGAAAATCAATCAAACATAAGACATTATTATGAGAAGCTTATGGATTAGATGTTTGTAATAGACACTATCGGTCTACAAAAGATTTAAACCCCTGTTGAACAGTTGATTAGAAAAAAAATCAGTACATAATGATCTAACAACTTTTCAATGTTTAGATCTTTTTTAGTAAGACCGTAAATCTTTCGGGTGGCTTTCATGTAAATAAGGAATTCCGAAGGGAACCGTAAATTTTCCACAAAAAAGAAGCCTGTAGGCTACTTTTTATGTCCTTCCCTGTGGTCTACTCTATATCTGTGCAAAATTTCATAAAAATAGGCCCATTAGTTGGTGAGATAGCGCATTTAAATAAATGAACTCTTCAGCTTTTCAATATAAAGTATAGCTTAGTATACTTTTTTTTATTTTGCTATCTCTATATTATGAGTATGCCGCGGCCCGCGTGGGCGTTGCAGTCGATCATCCTGTTATTTACGTTGTTTATTTCCTAGTCGTTATCATTTTGCAAATCGAATCATTTAAAGTTATAAACATACTAGCGGACCCGACAGACGTTATCCTGTATGATATTTCTGAATCAGGCTGATTTGTGAATATAAACTATCTGGTGCGCCACCCGAATCACACAAAAAAACATTCAAATCGGTCCAGCCGTTTAGTTTAGTGAAATACACACGTGCATACAATTATATTATGTATTCATAAAGAAGATAATCATTAGGGCCTCGCGGAGAAACGGTGCTAAATGCGAAATGAATGGGCCATTGTGGGTGAAAATAAACGCATTCGGCGCCAACGATTTGCAGTTATCTTGATTTGATAAATTGTTTGCTAAATGTTTAGCCATTGTGAACAATATTGTGCAGCTCAACATTTCTATTAGCGGCCATTTTGTTGATATTATCTCGATGCGTGCGGACTTGCGGGGATTTCGTGCGTTTATAGAGATGTAGAGTCAGGATGTGCACACGAGCGACTACAGCGGGTGCTGCATATTTTTATCAGGGTGTAACAAAACAAAACAAAGTAATCTTTCTCTTGAGTGACTCTTTTCTCTCAAGAAAAGCCCAGTTAAAAAAAGAAACATAGGAAGACATCAAAACATAAAAATATCGATACAAAGGTACAAAAAGTTGATCTTTCAGAGGTGTTATTTTCACAGGGGAGTGGGGACTCGTACATCTAAAGTATTATCAGTTTGTTTAGTTACATTTTTAAAATTTAGTGACATTCATTAAATAATAATTAATAACAATTGATTACTTTCTGAAACATACTGAATGATGTTATTCAATTATGAAGCAAAAACGTGCGATACTTAAATTTGGTCGCCAGTTTGCACCATCCTCAAGAGTTTGTGTATCCCGCATGCATATCGCTTTATGTTTCGAGTGCAGTTGGGGGGCTGGAATTACCCTCGACGTGATTACGCGGAGGAGCATAATGATGAAACGATGTAAGTCAAAAATCAGCTTTTTATGCGCTGGCTGTCGATTTTGTAACTTTTATTTTTTTATGGTTTGCATTGACGAACATAAAGTGTTGTACATAAACCGGTTATATAAAAGTTTATTCATCTAATCAAGCCTTAAAAGGTAACTGAAAGACAAACAGAAAGAGGAACAGACATTGGTACGCTCATTCACATTCACAATATTAGAACGCATTTTTAGTTTCTATAATATCCCCGGAATTAAATGAGAAAAATAATGTCTCTAACGTTAAAAAATAGACTTTCTAGTTATTAAAAAAGTGCAACAAACCTGAATGTTAACTAACGTGCCAACTGCGAATCAAAACCCAAAACTTCACAAAAATTACAAGATTTGCGTGCAATTCCGTGTCTCGTTATTTAGATTATAGCAGTTGCAATATTCACATCGAGGAGCAATTTAGTTTTATCGCCGGTATGTTGTAAGTTGTAATGTTTTACAATATCTCCAAATCGATATGGGACACGATTCGCAACAATTGCAACGATGGAAACAATCGATTTTCATACACATATTATTATATTGCAATTTGCAATACAATTTGTGAATGTGACGAAATTTTGTATTGCGTAATTTTTTCTTGCGTATTCGTATAGCTGGCATACAAATTTTGATTTGATTCCTAATTTTACCCTCTCAGGGGTGGAATTTAAAAAAATATTTTAGTGGAGTCCTACATGAAATATAACTTTTAGCTTTGACTCTTATAGAAACACTTACGTATTAAATAATAACTAGCTATTTGACCGAGCTTTGCTCGGTATTCGATAAAACACGAATAAAATGACATTTTCTAAAAATGATTCCTAGCTAGATCGATTTGTCGCCCCCGAAACCTATATACTAAATTTCAAGAAAATCGTTGGAGCCGAATCCGAGATTCCAATTATATATATACAAGAATTACTCGTTTAAAGATATAAGATACTATGTACAGCAAAAAATAAAGTGTATTTTTCTTCTTCGACTGTGTAAGTCACGTAATTATAATTTGGTCCCGTTTAAAATGCTCAGCGAATTGTGCGCTGAAGTTTTTTTTTACAAAAAATCAATTTTTCGGTGTTACATAACTTTGGCATTCGACTGGCTATTTTTAGTATTTCTTGCAGTGAAAGAGACTGCAAAAGTAAAAGTATGATTGAGTAATTCGATGACAAGTATACTTATAGCTTTCTTGTAAGTATATAAATTGATATGTAAGACCTGTCGATTGCAGATTATATTACATTATGTCTTCTTAGCGTTTGTTGAGGGAAATTTATGCTAAATAGCTTAGTAATAAAAAGATTTACACTCTGTTTAGTGTATAAAGATATTATAGATCTACAACGTTTTGTTTTTGTCTGTCAAGGGACTTTTGTAACGAATCAGACTAAGCCAAAACCAAAATTCTCATGACCATTCCCCTCACATTTTAGACTTGAACTGCGACTGTAAAGTTTTATGATTTTTGTAACCCTGTTAAACTTGTAAGTGATCTGTGATCTCGACACATTACGGAAATGAACGATATTAGTTATTATTATTATTATTAAGATCATGAGCCATGAATCATAATCCAATCAGAATTCAGTCATGTAAGTCATAAATCATTGAAAATTCGCTATAAACCGAGTATGAAGTGGGAATTATCATAAACATCAGAAATCAATGAGTAATTTGTGTGTTTGAAAGCGCTAATCTCGAGAACTACGTTTATTATAAGGCCAATAATCCACTGCCGCCGTCGCCGGGACGTCACCGACAATTTAAATAAAATGCCACTTTGTGACCTAGACCAAGGATGGCGAAGCAATGGCACGTGTGCCAAAAGTGGCACGCGCACGCGACTTACAATTTTGTACACGCCACAGATGACAAAATTACTATAGTAATTAATCAACTAAAGGGCCAAGTGAGGCTTGGGGCGTTATATTTTTAAATACGCGTCCGGAATCCGAATTGCAAAGAAAAATATTATTTGATGGCACGTAAGTATGATATCAGTTAGCACTTACGATTTCTTAAAAAAATGGCACATTGATAAGGGAAGGACCAGCCTGGCCTAGGCTATTATAGATTTGCTCTATGCCATTTCAAACCAACGGCGGCATGGGTCTCTCCACTGACCAATGTCGGTAGAAACCTAAATATAACTACTGTACTCGGCGAAACGAGGCGGTAGCGGTCATTGACCTTTTTAGTGTAGGCGCTAAATAAAAATGCTCACACTGTACTTATTTAGAATATTTAAGAATAAAATTGACCTCTTATAAAGACACAGATTATTACAGAATCATCGGAAAACCTCTTGGTAACTCTTATAATGATAATCTCCAACTTTTTATGAGTTCGAAGTGATATGCTTCATATTCAGTTTACATCGAGTATGCAAAATACGATATTGTCCCTAGTTTAAACTAGAAACATCTGACATTTCAATGTCAACCACGGTTTAAGTATAATAATTATATAGAAAATGACAAGTATTTTGATAGGGAGCCAATGACCGCCACTGTCTCGGTTCCCGAGTTGTACTCGTAAATTTAAAATAAAATGCAACTTTATGACATAGGATAGGACTAGCATAGGACCTATGTCATAAAGTTGCATTTTATTTGAATTTTTGTCGGTGACGTCCCGATGCGTGCCGTCGGCAGTGGACAGACGCCCTAATAACGGACCGCGCGTTTCTCTGATATTCCTCGACTCGTGGAAATGTTATTTAGATATTATTAATATTTTACGACGGTACATTATGCGAGTTAATGCATTTAACTGTTCAGTTAAACACGTTCGGGTGTTAACGTGAGTTTATATTGGATATGGTTTTATAAGGCATATAGATCTGGGTTAGAGTTAAACAATGGTTAAATATTGTACTCTTTCTTCGCATTTAAGGCTGATCAAGTGGGTATTTAAGGGTAACGAATTATTCGTAAACACGTTCATTATATTTAGAGTCATTCGTTTGGCGGTACATAAACGTGAAATTGGCCTACCACAAGTTCCCACCGCTGCGACTCACGTGTCGGCAGTATCAGCAATATTGGATCAAAATGTCTTTACTCCTTAAACTTTGCTACAATCGGCTAATAACACAATTAATATTTAAATCAAAATGAATTCCGTTTACTTGTAAAATTACAAGGCGACCTTTACGGTATCAACGAGCTCGCGGACAGCTGATGGAAAGTGTCGGTCACGGCGCGCGGCGTGGTAACGGCGCGAGTCGTGATGCTCAGCAGCAGGTGCTGGTACCGTACTAATGGGTTTTTAGTCTATGGTCTATGGTTAGACGATCTTTGTAGAGTTGCTGTGATGCGGTTTTACATATTTTTTTGATGCGTTGGTACGCGCGTCGTCGCGTCGTCGCGTCGTCGCGTCGTCGCGTCGTCGCGTCGTCGCGTCGTCGCGTCGTCGGACGTGGTATTTTATTCTTTATTTAGATCATTGAGATTTCCTCTTTGGACTTTGCCTTTTTAGAGCTTTACATAGTTTTCATAATACATTTACTAAACACAGACTTAGTACAGACCTACTATCGCATTCATTTCATTTACATTAAACCACAAATTGAAGATCCGCGCCGCTCCGCTTGCGTACATAAGGAATTTCGCGGGAACCGTACATTTTACGTAAAAATTTGTATAAAATTATGTGTTTCGTTATTTTGATTATATTATAGTCGCTGGTTCAAAGTTTTGTACCAGGTTTTCTGCTGTAGGTTGAGTGCGGTGAGTAATGGCCGTCTGCCGTGAGCCCGTGAAGATGTAGAGATAAGGGCCACACGATGCCGCGGCCGGCCAGACCTGAGATATATTAGAGACCTAGCACCGGTCTACACTTAGTACATGAGTGTTAAAGTCTTGGGAAAGGCGTTGATGGCTTAAATAAATTAAACGATTGACGTCCACTTTTTTTTATATAAAATAAGGGGGCAAACGAGCAAACGGGTCACCTGATGGAAAGCAACTTTCGTCGCCCATGGACACTCGCAGCATCAGAAGAGCTGGTGCGTTGCGGGCCTTTTAAGAGCAAAATAGTTTCGGAAAGTAAGGCGTATAATAACGGTAGAATAACGTTTCGAAGAAAGGTCAATCATTAAAATATGTTTTCTACGACGAGGAAAAGTCAAAAGACGCAGAAAACTGCGTCGCCGAATCGCTCTCCTGATCTAAGTAGGTAGTATAAATAATTTTACTATTCAGTATGTTTGCGGACACCGTATAATTTTCCAGGATAAAATTTTTAAAATCGGTTATGAAGGCAATTAAGAGTTAGAGAAAACGACAAATTTTCGCGTTTGTAATATAAAGAGTATTGATAAATTAAGGCGTAGACATCCATAAAACATTAATAATAATATTTTTGGTAACATACCATCAGGTGATAAATCAGCTCGTTTGCACACAAAATTGCACACAAAATACAAAAGTATGCAATGAGTGACATTCTCATTTTTGCACATAACTGTACCGACTGCCGAGACCGAGTGACCATTGAACCCCGCGCGAGTACAATCGACGACACAACGTTTTTTTAAGTGTGTCAAGATACTGCGGCTATATCGGTTAGTGTCGCTTAGCCGCGTTATGCCGCAAGCAACCGCGACCGACAGAAATTCTTTTTTTTATGAAATAAGGGGGCAAACGAGCAAATGGGTCACCTGACGGAAAGCAACTTCCGTCGCCCATGGACACTCGCAGCATCAGAAGAGCTGCAGGTGCAGCTTTTTAAGAGGGAATAGGGTAAGGCTGCGTTTCCACTGAAGCGGAGTGGAGTTTAGCGGTACCCGAATTGACCAATCGTGCTATTCCAGCGGAATGACAGCGAAGAATTCGAGCATGGTGATTGGTCAATTCAGCACCGCTAAGCTCCGCTCCGCTTCAGTGGAAACGCAGCCTATTAGGGGAGGGTAAGGATGGAAAGGGAAGGGAATAGGGGAGGGTAGGGAGGGGAATAAAATACCACCTTAGGAAAACTAATCCCTAAGGTGGTAAGTATTTTATTTGAATTTTCGTCGGTCGCGGACGCTCGCCGCGTTGATCGCAACGGTATCTTTAGTGTCACTTAGCCGCGTTTTGAGATAATGCACAGTTAGATTAAACCTACATTTGTATTTAATCTCGATTAGCTGTGAAATTGAGTGACATTGTGGAGAAATTGCTATGTTTACATGGCAGTTTCTAGTTTACATAGTTGACTTAGCATTATTTGCTGATGTCTTGATTTTTTACTGGCTCATCAGAGCTAATACTGACCACTATTTATTCATTTGTTTTACTCTATAAGGAAAATATGCTACACAACAAGTGATATGATTATTATAATAATGCTCTTCAAAGTGTAACCAAAAATGCAAGTACTACAAATCTCAATGCTAACAATTTATATGACACTTTACTATTACTAATTATAGTTATTAGCCATAAAAAATAGAACCTTCTTTAATATTACATTTGCTATGTTTACGTTTACATTAACAGTTTACAGTAAGAATACTATAAATGGGCAGTGTGCGTCTAAAAAAAAGTAAACGAATATCATAATTCATAGTCTTTTCCAGAGTCCAAACATATAATTTTCCTCGCGTTTGATTAGCTAATAAATTTTATCACCGAAATATTTTATAGTTATAGTTAAATATTGTGTTATGTATTTACATAATTTACAATTATTAAGTCATAATCAATAGTTATTTAAGTAAATGTTTATTATAGTCAGTCCTATATTGACTTATAAGTCAATATATAATGGTAATTATCCAAAGCTATAGCTTTGGATAATTACCATAATATTATTTTTAATTAAGAATTGGAGAAAGCATGAGAGTCTATCAATAAAAGATAAATAAGTGTATTTTACTTTATTACCCACAAAGCTTTATTATTACTACGTTTTTTAGAAAGGTATTTTTATTATATCCTAGAATCTAGATCATAATAGACACAAGTAAGAGCAAAAATAATTATAATATCGGTGTAAGTAGTTATTTCCTCAATTTTATTCTAATAATGACATCTAATTTATACATGGTAGCCACTTTCTCTCGTGAAATTACCGTATTTCTAAAGTAAGAGGTACGTATTGTGTACAAGGCTTATAATTTCGGATTCGAAATTCGAAAATATAGCGCGGTAATGGAGTTACATTTGCAATGTCATTGTCGATTGACGTTTATTTTTTGTATTCACTTTCTCATTCGCGCTATGAAGTGTGCGTAATAAGTTTTTCTGCTGACATTTTGTTTGTGTTAAAGATGTCACTTTGTTGATTGCTGACTACAGTTTTTTTTACTTTTTGTATTACTTTTCATACTTAGTTTTGTATTCGTCCTTAATATATTTTAAAGGCCTCACATTTATTAAAGAGCTCATTAGTTATCTATTGCAGTATAAAATTTATAGGCGAACGTTAAGTTTTGCAACACCTAATAAAACGATAGACGTATTTATATGGTACAGTCGGGGCTATTATTACTTGCACTGTGCATATAGAATTTACATATGAATCATCCATACTATAAATGATAAAGTGTGAATGTATGTCTGTTTGTCTGTCTACGCCCTAACCGCTGTACCGATTGTGTTGAAATTTAGTATCCAGATGCTTTGAATCCCGGGAAAATACATATGATACTTTTCATCACGAAAAGTTTACTATCCGAGCGATAACCGAACTTTGGCGTTTCGAGACAGACAGACACACTTTCGCATTTATATTATTAGTGTGATATTAGTATGCATATCCTGTCGGACTGTACCGTAAGCTGTTGTAATTATGACGGTGTATTTCACACGCGGACGCGATGAAGGGAATTTATCAAATGGCGTGGGTTAATCTACTCACCGCAAGGGTCAAAACACATTAAGTCCGTCAACACATAATTAACTCTATTAGGATGGGGTAAGGTTAGTTATTGTGTGTTAATGGGTAATGATCTTAGCAAGAAATGACTGAGGATATTAGACGAGATTTTTGAGAACGAACGAAGTTTAGCCGCTTGTATTTTAAAATTGGAAGTAAGTAGGTATGTATTACAATTTACAACCAAACCATAGATTAATGATTGGTCTCGCGTGCGGTAGCGCCGCGCGCGGAGAACAATGATTATTATGATTTACCTTCAATTTAATAAAGAGTTTGACAGATAATGTATGTGGCTTATGCCAAAATTTTGAAATAATAAATTATGTAATTAATGTTCCACTCTGAGTGCGGTAGAAACTAACCTTTTTTTTAATTATTGTCACAATAATTAGATTACTTACATAGAATTTTCACTAATCGCAGAGTGTATATTTTAGAAGACAAGGAAATTGACAAAATCAAAGAAACTGCGCTTTATTTATAACAGACGTTTAAAAAAAGGATGAGGTTTTTTAACTTCTATGTAATGTTTGTAATGTAGTCTTAATTTTTTCCTGAGTCGAAATATCAAATAAGATAATGTTGATGGTCAAACTCGTGGTCAGGTTGATTGACCGTTTTGTGGTCAGATGACTCGCTGAGCAATTGTGAGCAATTTCCGCTGCACCGCCGGTGCCCCGTTACGAGTGAATTTGCATCTGTTGAGCCAAGATTAAGTTTTTATTAGCTCCACTTCCGACCATAGACAATAACTGTTTTTTTTTAAGATGTGATGGCGGGAAATAAAAAAAAAACTTTTATATAAATTGGATTTTTATTAAGTAAAATTATTTTAAACCTTGTGTTTCGTCTAGGAAGAATACATTATGACTCATACGGCTTTTAAAACTACTCATTACAGCCTGGACATAATTATCTTCCAAAATTAGAAATTTATGCCGTTTTGAAAGAGTTGTATTAGTCTAATTTTTATTAATTTACTCGATATAATAGACACATTTCTATCAAATTAATTTGCAATAAACTTTCTCACGATCACGAAATAACCTAAGTTAAATGAGACGCCCTGCAGTTTATAAAAATTGGCGTCAGAGGCGTTCCAATTTCAAATGCAAATTGACATTGAAAGTTTTTTTTAATCTCACATTTGGACGTGGCACGTGCACATAGCGGGTGGGGCTTTGTTTTAAGGAGCCTGTTTTGTTTTTTTGAGTATTTTTGATTTTCCGCTTTATTGGGCTGATATTCAGATGGGATGTAGGTGCGTTCGCAAACAATACCCCATTGTTGTTTTTTGTTTTCGACAATGGCGGATTTTTGTTGATTTTATTAACGACAATGCGCATGGTGCATTGTGCAATGGTATTGTTATTCTAATAGCCATATTTAGAGGGATTTAGTATTTGTATGATATATATAGGTCTACCCAGTACCCACGCTTATAGATAATATTATTACTATCATCTGTAGTTGGATATCCGTAACTTCAACATAGTTGCACTTGATAATAGCAACTAGAAGAGTTGAAAATACTACTTTAACATAATTTCATTACATTACCTATAATGCAGCAAATAAAAGAACGTTTACGGTCGAATTGAGATACGTGCTTCTTTTTGGAAGTTGGATAAAAAAAATACATTTTTTTCTGGTACCGTATTGAGGTACTTACAGTAATTAAAAACATTTTTTTTCAATGTTTATTTTTAACAACTAATTTAATTACCACTATTTTATTGGCAATTGTTCCCCACATAATTTCTTAATTATTGGAAAGTGGTGGAATTTCCAATCAAAAGTCAACAATAGGGTTTTACTAAAAAGGACTTAATAGACGATTGATGGTAATTTCACATGGTACAGGCTGAATAGAAACGCTAAGTCACGCCTTTATTGAATGGCTCTTCGCTCAAGTAACCTATTTTCAAAGTATTATATGAATAATGTAGTAGGTCTTAGGTAATAGAATACCTAGGTATAAAAATGTGCCAGCAAAAACGTTTTCATGTATGCTAAAATTACTTGCTGGTGCTATGTTGGACGGACTTGGACCATTAAGGATGAGATTAACCATGATGAGTTTTTATGTTCGTCCTTTTATATTTTTAAGAGCTCACCTGACTCTAAAAATCAAACATCGTCCTTCTCTCTTCACACTCACGCCCGTATTTCCAATTCGAAACATTGCATATTGAGCCAAAGACAATGCAGTGATTTGTTATTTTTTTTTGAAAATAACCTCCTCCTTTTTGGAAGTCCGTTAAAAAAGAAGCGCGTTTTTTTAGGTTTTTTTTTAACTATTTTTATAATTTTAACTTATCTGTTCCTTCATCTCGTAAAGTATATAATAATGAGTCTTTATTGACGAATCACCGCGACGGTGGGCGTCACGGTCGGCTTGGCGCTGGTGATGATATCGGCGGAAGACGGACATTATCTTGGCGAATATCGCGGATCGATTGTACTCAACCCTTTCCGGTGATTGTCTTGTGGAGCTTCAGAGCCATAGATTATGATTGGCGGTGTCGAAACATGCCAGTTAATGAGGCTTAACATAACCATGGTAATAATGCACCATAGCGTATAGAGTTGACTTTTAAGTTGGTCTTACATTAATAATTGTTTGTTCCATAACAAAACAAAACAAGGCGATAATAATGTAGCTCGTATCATATTGTGTCCCTTATATAGAGTTCACTGTAAAAGTAGCAGTGATGATAGAGTTTCTATGACTTCTATGTTTCTATAATAAATAGCCCAACGCGACGTCATGAATTTGCCTATACAAGAGTATAGGAATATGAATATGAATTTGCCTATTTTTATTTACTCTTGTAAATAAAAGTTACTCTTTCAGCGTTGCTACTTTCACAGTAAACTCTATAATATTATGTATAATAAGGGACACACATACACACTCTACAGTATTATCACTTAGTTTTGTCACACCCTGTCCACTTACTGGTCGCCTATCAAAGGCTCCAAGTATCATAATAGTTTCCGAGCACCATCCATCTTGAGGACTGCAGCAGTTCTAGCCTTGATATAACCCTTATAGAAGTTTTCTTGTTCGTTTCAATAAAAAAAACTCGCCACATCTATATATATAAAAATGGATTTTCAATTGTGTTAATAACGCTAAAACTCGAAAACGGCTGAACGGATTGGGCTAATTTTAGTCTTAAAATATTCGTAGAAGTCCAGGGAAGGTTTTAAAGTGACACGAAGTTCACCGGGACAGCTAGTCTTCTATAAAAATAAAAATGAATTTATAATTTGGTTAGTCTCGCTAAAACCCGAGAATGGCTGGTAGTGTTACGATTTACGAAGTTCATCGGGTCATCTAGTAAACAATGTTAATAGGCATACCGTAAGTATAGGTCTACCAGAATCTGATGGCAAATTTTGATGGCAGATTTTCAAAAAATATCCTTGATCATTAAATAAATTTTTATATTTGCATGTTTCACACACAGAATAACCCGCTATAAGGAAAAAAGGATCAAAATATTTTATTCCAATTATCCCGGTATTGCTAGAGTCAATTTATTTTCTCACTTTTTGCCATCAGATTCTGGTAGACCTTAGATACTAATCTTTGAAATTAAAACATTTCGTCTTATTTCAACTACTAATAGGAGGAAAAAATATGTCAAGTGTTTTGTTGTAACTTTCTCTCTAATAACTAATAACATTCCAGACTATTAATGGTGGAGTTAAAATAATGTTAAATGTTAATATAGCGAATTTATTAACTAATATAACATATTCTGTGTTAATAGTAAAGGGGTTGAATGTTTTATTATCTTAATCATGAGATCAGTCACAAAAGTTGTGACTTAGCTTTGTGATTTAGACCCTAGCTATATTATAAAGATGTTTGTATTTTGTGTGTAAAGTGTATTTAAATGAACTAATAAACAATTTTTTGTTTACAGGTAAGATGAATTGAGCTGCTTGTAGCAACTAGCGACAGTTTAGTAAGTTCAATTTAAACTCCTTATTCTTTAAACACATTTCAACGAATCATTAGATAAGTATTTCTTGGTGTTTCCACTTTCAACCAATGAGGACTATGTATTTTGACTTTGATTGAATTTAAACGGTTAGCTTTTTAGCAGAATCAAAGTATAGGATATACGAGTAGGTCGATTAGATCTATTATACAGTGTGTACTCAACAAAGCTAAGTGATAATACTTTAAGGTGTGTAATATTCCTTGTAGAGAGTTCACTGTGAAAGTAGCAGTGCTGAAAAACCTTTTTTTTTTCAAATTTGTATGAACAAGCGCCCCAACGTCACCACTCACGAGTTTCCCCATACAAAAGTGAAAATAAATTTGGTCTTGCAGCGCTACTTTCACAGTGAACTCTATGTCAGGAACACATACACCCCTTAAACTATTACCACTTAGTTTTGCTACATTCTGTATAGCTTCGCCTAATTTCTACCTTACCTACATTTCTCTGGAGCTCCCTGCTTTATAGATTAAGAGGATACACCAGGGGCTAGAGAAATGAAAAAAAGTACGTGTAATATCTATAGCTGTCTCCCTTACCTCAAGCCTATACCGCAGAACTCGATAGAGACAACTGCAGAAAATCCAGAAAATCAACGATTCGTTGTCCCCTGATTCCTTCTCCAAAACTTAACCGATTTAAGTACTTTTTTCATTAAAGATTAAAAAAAGGATTGAGCTGTGTTCCTATGTTTTGCTTTTTTTTGTATAATCTAGCCAAATCTGTTTTCTGGACGTTTGAACACAGCGGAAAATCTGGCCATTTTTTTGGGTTTTTGAACGTTCATATCTTATTTAAAAATTAAATTATGAAAAAAAAGAAAACATAGGGACATTTTATTAGTGGCCGTAAATATTCAGGAAAAAAATTATAACTCTACTAGCATTATCCAGGGAGGAAACAGGGGACAACGTTTGTATGGAACAAAAGGGCGGTGTGGACTCCTCTTTATAAGTTGTACCTCGCAACAGACTATAAATCTGTGTCTATACTCTATAGTTCCGCGCCGTTGTGCTCTCGCCCTAATGAGAATGGATGGGAACATCTGTGTGCACTTGAGTTAATAATAGCATTGAGAGATTAAGTTGATCTTACGTCTTATTATAAGTAGCATCATATAGATGTGGAACCGTACATTTTGCGGGATCTCTTTGATTAAGCGCGGCTTTCTTTCGGAAAAATAATATAAGTAAGTAATATAATATTCTGATTTCCCAACATGTTGTATTCTTTGAAATAGTTTAGAGTTATGACATTTGACAAGAATGTAGTACCTTTATGTGGAGGGAGTACTTTAGAACTTTAAGCCGAGGGCATAGGGATCACTATCATAAAACTCACAGATAAAATAACTCCAAACAGACTATATAGTATAGTCATACGAGTTACGACTCATAAGATTATGACTCTTTTCTCACGGATCATTTCCCACGATTTTGGAGATTTCTAGAACGCCACTATTTCTGGCTACTGCATTCACTTGCAATTATCTCAAAATAGTGCTCGTTGAGTGCCCTTGCATCATAGATCAAGATCAAGATGATCTAAGAGAGACGTGAAAAATGATTATAATAACTCAATTTATACAATGTTCTGATTTCTTTTGTTTTATCAGTAGCAACTTATGATGGATAGCTATTATGGTTGCTAAACCACAATAGCTATCCATCATAAGCTAAGGAAGAGTTTTCTTTTCTAGTTCTTGGAAAAAGTGAGGTTATGAATTTTGTACCACAGATTTTCCTTGCATTATTTTAAAGAAAGCGCTATTATTGTTTTATCTTTCATATTAAATCTACTCTCGTTCCGATATCGATTCAATTGAGTTGATATCCATATTAAGTCCTGATCGACAGACGATCGGATAGAAGGATTAAGGTGTACTCTCACCATTCAACATTGTTTGTTGTGTGGGTGTGAAGTGATTGTAAACGTGATAACGATCGAACATTCATTTCTATGAGTATTTTGAGTAATTGTTTTTAAACTGTACAGTGGGCGTGTATAACATGGTGTTGTATATACAAGACATAGTATCTGATAATATTTAGTACCGTCAAAGTGTAGATTTTTGTAGCCTCTAGACTCTAGAGTCTAGATCTAATACATTCTAAAAATCTTGAAATATCTGAAATATTAATCGAGACATTTTGGTATATTAATTTTGGATGAGACAATCCAGCTATAAGCCTGAGATACTACCCAGTTATTAATTTAAACTAGGCAAGTACTAGAACTCTAAGCAAAGCTTGGTAATCGCCATACCAGATACTTGGCATTTTAATAGTACCATGATAATATTAATAATATGATGAATGGCACTCACGGCATTCATGGGCTCGCTAAATCGATAGGGGCAATAACGCTTTTCTCTAGGTACGGAATAACTCGTTTCGACTAAGCCGGATGAGTCCAACTACAAGTCGAGTACTTACCAGTCTCGCGGTTGTATCGCAAAAGCGATGCTAATCCGATCCCAATCGTAACAGAATAATACCTCTTACGGCCCACGCGTGCCGTATGCAATATATAGGGTTGTCGATGCTAGGAGTGTTCTTAATTATATTTTTTTCCTGGAAAAATAAAATAAAAGTATGATAAATGTGCGCTGCCCTATGACTTTCTTGATTGGTTTGTCGTACAATAGCTATCAATAACGTATCAGTTGTCATTGACTGATCCTAAACTACCAATAACTCCTAAACTGATCACTGACGCTGCGCTTCTGTCGGACTAGCCCCACTCACCCCTGGTGTGTCCTGGCCCTTGATTTAACTGGGGCACGTCTCTAAACTGAAAAGAGCATAAAACCGAACCGAGAACGGTATTCTGTGAGAAAGTGTGTGCCAACCCTAGCTAAAGTGGTATTCAATCGTCGGCATAATGAATGTTCGATGCACTTTCGAACGGTGAACCAGGGCTATCACCTTCGGGAATTTATTGTACAGCGTGTTTCCAATATTAACGGTGCGGCGGGCCGTCACGCATTCGGAGCATCCTTTATATGACTAACGGTATGCTTTATGGGCAAAATATTGGATCAGTAGGTTGTGTGTACGCGAAAGTCTGAGCTTATAGTAATTTAACAGCTGATTGTATCGGTTACTTGTATCGATTTTTAGGGTTCCGTACCCAAAGGGTAAAAACGGTACCCTATAATTACTAAGACTTCGTTGTCTGTCCGTCTGTTTGTCTGTATGTCTGTCTGTATGTATGTCGCCAGGCTGTATCTCAAGCACCGCTACAGCTAGACTTCTGAAATATTCACAGATTGTGTATATCTGTTGCCGCTATGACAACAACAGCTACTAAAACAAAATAATATCACTATTTAAGGGGGGCTCCCATACAAAAAACATAATTTTTGGTCTATTTTTGCTCTATAACGGTACGGAAACCTTCGTGCGCGAGTCCGACTCGCACTTGGCCGATTATTAATCTTTTAGCTGAGTAAGTAAGCGTCATAATCCTGAATCGTGCTATCCAAGGTTGCTGAGCGAGTAACTAATACCTACTGAGTACTGAGTAGTGGGTAATTTCTTATCAAGTCTTTTGGGTAGTTTGGAAAGCTCTACATGATCATATTAAAAGATAATAATAGGGCCCAGTTATGACTTATTGGCAATAATTTTTACCCCCATATTAATGTTTTGTACAATTCAAAAGTCAAGCTTTTGAGTATAATCATGTTTATATTTTTTTTGTAACAAAACAGTGAAAAAGATTTTTTTTAATCATAGAGCATTGATAAAATAGAACTATTCTTTATTATAATTTTGAAGCTTTTAAAATGCAAATTATTTTTAAAGGAATTTATCCTTAAAACGGTTTTATTTAAATTAATTTACTTACATTTATTCGTACAAATATTAATTTTACTGTTATTTTTGCGTCATTTGTAGATTTTATTTTGTAGATTAGCAAATTTTTTTGCCATGTCAAGTGCTATGCAAATAAATTATTATCGCTTATATTACAAATACGGGCGTTCATGATAACCTACATATTTCTGATAACTTTTACCTAGATTTTTGTGGTTTTGGATGATACTTTTTATGGTGTAGATGTAGATAATATTAAGTGTTTTCGGAGATATTGCAGTTTCCGAGAAGAATGAGTATCGAATTGACCTATTAAGTCAGTGTGGTTGGTACTACTAATATATTATAATATTCTGTGGTGTTTTTTTTTTTTTATGAAATAAGGGAGCAAACGAGCAAACGGGTCACCTGATGGAAAGCAACTTCCGTCGCCCATGGACACTCGCAGCATCAGAAGAGCTGCAAGTGCGTTGCCGGCCTTTTAAGAGGGAATAGGGTAATAGGGGAGGGTAGGGAAGGGAAGGGAAGGGAATAGTTGAGGGTAGGGAAGGGAATAGGGTAGGGGTTAGGGGATTGGGCCTCCGGTAAACTCACTCACCCGGCGAAACACAGCGCAAGCGCTGTTTCACGCCGGTTTTCTGTGAGAACGTGGTATTTATCCGGTCGAGCTGGCCCATTCGTGCCGAAGCATGGCTCTCCCACGTATAGCATGGCTCTCCCACGTATGATACAGATTAATAGAATAAAGCATTGGAATGTGTGTTGCTTTTTCTTTTTATTTTTATTATTATTATAAGCCTAAACTTTCCCACTGCTGGGCAAAAGCCTCCCCCAAAGACTTCTTTTTCTTTTAATGAAATAGAAAAAAAAAATTAATTTATCTTTCAGGTTCCGGATGTGCACCCTAATTTTCAACTTCAACCTACGAATTCAACCCTTTTATATTTTTATCCCGTCCATACTATTATTATATTTTGACGTAAAACGATTGTTGTATATTTTCAACTAAGTACTTTGTAAGTCTCTCTTTTTTTAATTCAAAAACCCGTTTTTGATTGAAAGTGAAAACGCAGATCTCGTTTTGATATTGATTTTATCATTTTTTGCAACCAACGCATACTATAATAAATAAAAGACGTGAGTGGATAAAGTGGGTAACTAACAATTTGAAATTTTTCGTTTTTTGCATAAATGGAGGCTTTAGGACCGGTAAAATGATTTCAAATAAATAAGAAAAGATTTTATGTATATAATAACTAGCCAGATGATGAAGTACGGTTTGTTTACTATCAAAATATTTAAAAGAAGTGCCTTAAAGATTATTACTACGCAGAAAAACGACGCGAGCCCGTACCCTAGTACGTCATAACTCATAAGTCATAACTCATAATACCTCTCCGGCGAGCCCTCACAAAGCTCGGCTTTTAGCTAGTGTTATAAAATGTTAGTTATCCAGTTTACTACGTGTTTAATTATGTAACTATGTCGTTACCTGCTTGTTATGCTGCTGTTCCTGGTATTTTCGGCGTGTCACTTTTACCCTCGTTTTTGTAACGAGTTCATCGTCTCGTGTTTTATGGAATCCTGGTACCTATTTATAAATACGATTATAACATTCTCTCCATGTGTGTAGTATTTAAAATATAATGATAGGTTGAGTTGGTTAGATATAGAGGTTAGCTTTGTACCGTGGGAGAGCCATGCTTCGGCACGAATGGACCGGCTCCACCGGATAAATAACACGGGCTCACAGAAAACCTGCGTGAAACAGCGTTTCGCCGAGTGAGTGAGTTTACCTAAGGCCGAATCCCCTACCCTATTTCCTTCCCTACCCTCCCCTACCCTATTACCCTATTCCCTCTTAAAAGGGTGGCAACGCACGCAGGTGCGTCACCGCGAGCAAACGGGTCACTGCAGCTCTGCAGCTCTTCTGATGCTGCGAGTGTCCATGGGCGACGGAAGTTGCTTTCTATCAGGTGGCCTGTTTGCTCGTTTGTCCCCTTATTTTATTCAGTCAAATATTAGTTAATGTTTTTTTATTTGAAATTATCTGTAGTTCTGAATTGTAAAATTTTTATGTCTGTGAGCCTGTGACCATCGATAATAATAAGTAGTAAAAATTCAAATTAAGAAAGACGTCTAGATAATATTATAGTATTTAAAAGTACAGGACAAATCACAACAACGTGATGGAAAAGATCCCCGCAATGGCCCCAAATTGCATACTTACCAAAAAATGAGGTCTTTCAGCTGACCTGCAGGTTTTTGACTCGAGATGCCATGTATATATTATATATCTTGCACATTGGTATTGATATTTATTATTCGTCTAAATAAATATCTGTCAATGTATAATAACATGCATGGTGTAAATCTTATTTTGAAAGGTACTAATGTGATGCCTTCTCGTGATAGAGTGTTAGCCGCACGGGGTATATTTCTATGCAACTGTATACGTCAAGTGATAACTTAACTGAGACGAATGAAGAAGGAAACTTATTAATTATGTTGTACAAGATGGTGGCTGGTAATTAATAGCTATATGCGATCAAGATATTTGCTGTCTTAGATATATCAAATATTTAAATGCTATGCTTTAATATATATTATAGCTAAGTCTGTGACGGGCTTCAAGGGCACTGGGTAGGTTTGGATATTTTGACATTTTTGAGGTTTAAAATTGAGAAGAGATTGTCCAACTTTTTTGCACAGAATTCTATTTAAGTAAACTGATTTTTGGTGCATGTTTTTCTGTAGAATAATAAACGTCGCGTCGTAACGTCGCGTCTTAGCGTCGTATCGTAGCCTGTCCTAAATTTATATATTTTTTTCTCATAGTAGTGTATCAAATTGATAATTATTAAATATGTAATGGAGTGCCCAAATAGTGCCTTTAGGTGATTACACACCTCTGCCCTTTGCGCGTGCGCCGTATTTGTCGAAAACCGTATAGACTACAGTGCATTACCGATAACGGTTATTTTATCGACTTCTCCATAATTATATTTTTAGGGCCTTATAAGTGTTGTGGATTACCGACATAAAAGTGTACTTTTTCTAACATTTAAAAACTGAAGATTGGCTATAACGCACATAATTTGACAGAAAAAATATTTAAAAAAATAAGCTATCACGATCGTAATGAAAAAGTGTGGTTTACTTCAGTCTCACCCTTTTTTTATGAAATAAGGAGGCAAACGAGCAAACGGGTCACTTGATGGAAAGTAACTTCCGTCGCCCATGGACACTCGCAGCATCAGAAGAATTGCAGGTGCATTGCCAGCCTTTTAAGAGGAAATAGGGTAATAGGGGAGGGTACGGAAGGGAAAGGAATAGGGGAGGGTAGGGTAGGGAATAGGGTAGGGGATTGGGCCTCCGGTAAACTCACTCACTCGGCGAAACACAGCGCAAGCGCTGTTTCAGGCCGGTTTTCTGTGAGAACGTGGTATTTCTCCGATCGAGCCGGCCCATTCGTGCCGAAGCATGGCTGTCCCACGTATTATTTTACTGTGATAAGCTAATTTCTAAGTGAAAATAAAAGTGGTATATAAGTACTTACTGTATTTTATAACGCACGTTTAATTTGTATGTATATTCACAATTAAAAAGAAGTCAAATGGGGCTAGAATGACACAAATCTGTTTCTCTTGCCCCAATACTTGTAATAAGATCCTCTTACCCCAATTAACCTGAGAATAGGACCCAATATAATTAAAGTAACGGGTAAATCCGAACCGGGATCAGACATGATCGATTGTGTCTCAACAGCTGTTGCTAGGCAACGGGGAAATAGCAACACCACTAGAGCCATTCATTGTTGTTTTACCTCGGAGAATGACCCTTATGTTTTTGTCTATATACTATACTTTGAGAAGGAAAATTAAATGCCTCAAGTCTGCTGTAGCGCAATAAACAGATAAATACCCTACCCTCCCCTATTCCTTTCCCTTCCGTACCCTCCCCTATTACCCTATTTCCTCTTAAAAGGCTGGCAATGCACCTGCAATTCTTCTGATGCTGCGAGTGTCCATGGGCGACGGAAGTTGCTTTCTATCAGGTGGCCTATTTGCTCGTTTGACCCCTTATTTTATTCAGTCAAATATTAGTTAATGTTTTTTTAATTTGAAATTATCTGTAGTTCTGAATTGTAAAATTTTTATGTCTGTGAGCCTGCGAGCCTGTGACCATCGAAAATAATTGTAAAAATTCAAATTGAGAAAGACGTCATAATATTATGGTATTTAAAAGCACAGGACAAATCACAACAACGTGATGGAAAAGATCCCCGCAATGGCCCCAAATTGCATACTTACCAAAAATGAGGTCTTTCAGCTGACCTGCAGGTTTTTGACTCGAGATGCCATGTATATATTATATATCTTGCATGTTATTATACATTGGTATTGATATTTATTATTCGTCTAAATAAATATCTGTCAATGTATAATAGCATGCATGGTGTAAATCTTATTTTGAAAGGTACTAATGTGATGCCTTCTCGTGATAGAGTGTTAGCCGCACGGGGTATATTTCTATGCAACTGTATACGTCAAGTGATAACTTAACTGAGACGAATGAAGAAGGAAACTTATTAATTATGTTGTACAAGATGGTGGCTGGTAATTAATACCCATATGCGATCAAGATATTTGCTGTCGTAGATATATCAAATATTTAAATATTTGATATATCTACGACAGCTAATTCTATATTGAGGTTTAAAATAGCTATATTGAGGTTTAAAATTGACAAGAGATTGTCCAACTTTTTTGCACAGAATTCTATTTAAGTAAACTGATTTTTTGTGCATTTTTTTCTATAGAATAATAAACGTCGCGTCTTAGCGTCGTATCGTAGCCTGTCCTAAATTTATATATTTTTTTCTCATAGTAGTGTATCAAATTGATAATTATTAAATATGTAATGGAGTGCCCAAATAGTGCCTTTAGGTGATTACACACCTCTGCCCTTTGCGCGTGCGCCGTATTTGTCGAAAACCGTATAGACTACAGTGCATTACCGATAACGGTTATTTTATCGACTTCTCCATAATTATATTTTTAGGGCCTTATAAGTGTTGTGGATTACCGACATAAAAGTGTACTTTTTCTAACATTTAAAAACTGAAGATTGGCTATAACGCACATAATTTGACAGAAAAAATATTTAAAAAAATAAGCTATCACGATCGTAATGAAAAAGTGTGGTTTACTTCAGTCTCACCCTTTTTTTATGAAATAAGGAGGCAAACGAGCAAACGGGTCACTTGATGGAAAGTAACTTCCGTCGCCCATGGACACTCGCAGCATCAGAAGAATTGCAGGTGCATTGCCAGCCTTTTAAGAGGAAATAGGGTAATAGGGGAGGGTACGGAAGGGAAAGGAATAGGGGAGGGTAGGGTAGGGAATAGGGTAGGGGATTGGGCCTCCGGTAAACTCACTCACTCGGCGAAACACAGCGCAAGCGCTGTTTCAGGCCGGTTTTCTGTGAGAACGTGGTATTTCTCCGATCGAGCCGGCCCATTCGTGCCGAAGCATGGCTGTCCCACGTATTATTTTACTGTGATAAGCTAATTTCTAAGTGAAAATAAAAGTGGTATATAAGTACTTACTGTATTTTATAACGCACGTTTAATTTGTATGTATATTCACAATTAAAAAGAAGTCAAATGGGGCTAGAATGACACAAATCTGTTTCTCTTGCCCCAATACTTGTAATAAGATCCTCTTACCCCAATTAACCTGAGAATAGGACCCAATATAATTAAAGTAACGGGTAAATCCGAACCGGGATCAGACATGATCGATTGTGTCTCAACAGCTGTTGCTAGGCAACGGGGAAATAGCAACACCACTAGAGCCATTCATTGTTGTTTTACCTCGGAGAATGACCCTTATGTTTTTGTCTATATACTATACTTTGAGAAGGAAAATTAAATGCCTCAAGTCTGCTGTAGCGCAATAAACAGATAAATAACTAAAAGTTAATTAAGCTTTATCTTATAGTGTCGACACGGAAGATGCTATCTACAAAATGGCGGAACGTTCTTAATTTGAAAAGTTTTAAATCCGTTGCAAACTTCGTGGTGTTTTCGCCAATAAAGTTCCTCTAATGCATACTGCAGTGTAAACTTAGTAATTTGACATCAACTTAACGACGTGAGTGACGGATACATCATCTGCATATGAAATTATTGGTTTAAAGCCGATATTGTTTTAAATGGAGTCGTGACATGCAAAATTCCTAATGGCTAGGAAATTGATACAAACTACAGCAATGCATTAGTGCTAAACTGTCAGATTTCCGTTATATGGGCCTCACAGCTGTCGCGTTGGGCAGCACTGGAAATTATAACATTACTTATACTTATTTGTAATTCCTTAATGTAATTAATGCAATCTGAGAGAGAGAAAGAGAAATAAATTAATGTGTAACATACAATATGATACATTTAAAGCTGTTACTATTTTGATTTGAGCACAGGATTCAAGAACTACGACCGTTGTCACTTTTGGCCCAAACATTCTTAAAAAAAACTCTACTAATATTGTCACTGCGACGCGATGGTCTGAATTATATAGGAAATATTTCAAAAGAAGGAAAGGCTATGACGTGTACGTCATAATATTATACTAGTTATTCGATGAAACACGAATAAAATGACATTTTCTAAAAATGATTCTTAGCTAGATCGATTTATCGCCCCCGAAACCCCCTATATACTCATGAAAATCGTTGGAGCCGATTCCGAGATTCCATGTTCCAATTATATATAATATACAAGAATTGCTCGTTTAAAGATATAAGCTTTGCCAGACTTCTTCATACAAGAGTTACATTTACGTAACTGGCCGTAAATGGTTCCAAAATATTACCCCGCGAAGCCTTTCAGGTGTTTGCTTTGACATACAACATCTGTAATAATTATACGTCTGTAGAATAAGTTAGATTTCTAGGAATTTAGGAATAAAGTGAAAGTTTATAGGTAACATTAAAAATATTCAGGCGATGCGCTAGAATTTTTTAAGGTAGTTTAAGTTAAAAAAAAAACAATTATTTATTCAAGCACTCGAGATATGCGTTTATAATTAACGTGGAATGTTGTTTTTGTCAATTTATCAAATTTATGGACAGAAACGTTTTCAACGGTACTCTGTTTACGAAAATGTAGTAAAATGTTGATGGTAATTGTTATTTAGTCATACTGACCGCATTTATTTATGACTAGATGACGCCCGCAACTCTGTTGCGCCAAAATTCGTTTATCGCGCGGGAACCGTACATTTTTACGGGATACAAAGCATCCTAGATATCCGCATCCGTATATCAGCATACACAATTAATTCGGTTAAGCGGTTTAAGCGCAAAGAGATGACATACAGACGGACAGACGGACAGACGGACAGACAGACAGACAGACACACTTTCGTATTTATAACATTAAAGGAAGTATGGACAGTATCGAAAAGAATTTTGGCGTTTCTATTTTGTACTTACTGTAAATTAATGTATTAATTTCTAATAAAATATTTTTTTGTTTACAGGTAAGACGAATAATTGAGCTGTTTGTAGCGAGAGTTTAGTAAGTTTAATTTAAACTCCTTGTACTTACTTAATTATTTTAATGCATTTTATATTAATTTTGGACACAAATTCAGAACTCCGTCTCGTATTCAACTTCGATTTACAAATTCTGTAAAAAAGCATAAAGAGGTAACAGACAGACGGACAGGCAGACACACTGTCGCACTTATTAGTTAATGGATTGAAGTATGGATGTCCAGTGTCCACTGACAGCTGGGTTTAGTGCGAAAAGAAAATATTGCTTTATTCCGATTAATAAATAATGTATGACTCAGGAGTCAGCCATCAGGGTAACTGTAACGGGAAATCGTTTTGTTGCTCCACATTTTTAATTAGATCTTCGAACAAATTGTAAGACAATATAAGTAAGTAAATTAGTAGATTTTATCCACCTATTATTACCTGCGCGAGCGCAGCGTTTGAACATGCCATGTTTTACGGTTTATTAAGTTTTGTGCAACTTTAGAAGTATAGTATATTACCTATAGTAAAGCCAGTGGACGTAGCAGAATACAAAATCGGTTTAATTTTATTTTCTAAATCTGTACGACTGACATTTGTTTAGACGCCTACCTATTTTGATATTCTGACAAATCTTTTTTTGCAAATAAAGTCCTATAATACTGGCAAAAATATGTAGGTACTTACTAGACAAAGTTTCTTCAGGTCATAAAGTTTTTGCGTGAAAGCGTAACAAACTTACATCTATATAATCACATACTAATATTAAAATGCGAAAGTGTATCTTTCTGTCTGTCTGCCTGTTACCTACCTCTTCACGCTCAAACCACTAAACTCATTTTGCTGAAAGATATTATGCAAAGGTACTTTGAGGCATGGACAGCACTATGATAGTTTTTATCCTGGAAAAATGTACGGTTCCCAGGTCAGTAGAGTAAAGTAAATGCTCGTTATAATTTTAACAAGAACTGACAATTAGTTTTTGCTTGGATCTAGGGAAACAGTTAAAACAGTTTTATTAGTCATTAGCGGAGTTAACTGGGCTACCGGTTTACCGGTAACAGATCAATCATTCTCTATTTAAATTGACTTGTCAGCGCGGCCATGTTTTTTTCGCGTTTGACAGAGATTTGCACAGCGACTGGTCTACTTTGTTTCATAAAGTTAATATACCCAGCGGAATAGAGCAACAATCTCGAGCTGCCAAACGAAACCGAAATTGATTTTCATCTGTGTGAAATAATATGTGTACGTATACACTTACACAAGCATGATTGAACATAAATTCTATGAGATTAAATTGTCAACCTTCGGCACGTGCCGACTGGACGTCAAAAAAAGAGTGCTGCTGTCATGTATCACACGTCTCTTTTTACCACGCAGTGTTACTGATAGTGACATCTCTCTTGATCAGGCCTTTGTTTCTCTATTCCGCTAGGTATATTAATTTTATGCTTTCTTTATACTAGATACATACATATAATATTTGATTTAGGAATGTTTTGTAATTTACAAGACATTCTTATCCGAGCAAATTTTTTTAATGAAATAAGGTGGCAAACGAGCAAACGGGTCACCTGAAGGAAAGCAACTACCGCCGCCCATGGACACCCGCAACATTAGAAGAGCTGCAGGGAATACGGCATGTAACGCTCTCTTCTTGAAGGTTTGCAGGTAATACTGCTGGTGACAGTCGTTCTACAGTTTTACAGTGCGCGGCATTTTTAAGCTATAACTTAAAAAAAAATAGCTTATCGTCTAATTATCTAATAGCAGCTAATAGCATATTGAAATAACAAGTGCAGATTTGATTTCTCCCGAAAGTACTGACACAATCAAAAGTTTTTATCAGACGTCGTGACTCGCCGAAAAGGTCACCCCTAATAAACGGTGACCTGCGATTTAAAAATTTCGGAATGTTCCCACCACTAATGGAGATAGTGCTTGACAGACACGGGAGAGGTCAGGTCTTGTCAGAGGTCACATTCTGAGGTCACTTCTAGATGTTCAGACTGTGGTTGTATTTAAGTGAAAAGTAACATGTGTGCACTTTATACAGAGTGTAACAGAAGTGATAATACTTTAGGGTGTGTATAGAGAGAGTGGAGAAAGAGAGAGTGAGTTAGAGAGTAGTAGTATATAATATAGAGTTCACTGTGAAAGTAGCAGCGCTGAAAGAGTAATCTTTTTTCACCTTTGTATGGAAAAATTCATATCGCAATTGCCCATACAAAACACAAAGAAAAATTGCTATTACAGCGCTGCTGCTTTCACAGTGAACTCTATAGAAGAGACACATACACAATCTAAAGAATTACTATCACCATGCTTTGTTACATACTGTAAACTTTAATTCAGTTTTTGAATTTCTTTAATTTAATTTTCACACGAGCGTCAGTAGTCCGGACATGTGACCAATAGGTACAGATAGACCGCCGGCGCGGCGTAGAGGAGGAAGTAATATTCTCCTCCTCTTTCTACCGCGTGGCGAAAGTCCATACCAGCAGTTCCAGAGTGCAACCCGTTGATTTTTTTTTGTATTTTACTTCCGTTTTCTTGACTTCCGTACTCATTTCGTTAATTATTTTACTGTTTGTGTTATTTATAATATTATGAAAGTAAACAATTTAAAGTAAGAGAAAGGTAAGGCTCTGGTAATTGGTAACAAATGTTAGCCATTAAAAGTGCAAATTAAATTATTAAAATGTAATTAATTTTATGTGAATTGTAATCGGTAATTAATATTTTATGGTGTAGTTACTTGTCGCAGCGCAGATTTATAACTCTTGCAATTTGTTAGTGGCTAATACTGTAAAAGGTGCAAGTTGATTTTCTAAATTATAATTGATTAGATTACTTGATTAGTAATAAGTAATAACTAACAATATATATGTTACACCGTGCTCAGAGTGATTTAATTATGAATAAACTTTAATGTACTTAATGTACAGTTTGACAGAAAATGTATGGAGTTTAGAATATTGTTACAATGTCTTTGTACACTTCACGTTCGATAGAAATGACTTTTACAAACGTCAAACGACTGCTTTATTTGGAGGAAGTATTTCAATTTTCATTACATACTTATCAACATTTAAAAAAGTTACTCTTTCAACACTGCTACTTTTACAGTGAACTCTATGCAAGAGACACATACACATCCTAAAGTATTATCACTTTTTATGTTACTCCAAAATTCCTGGGCCGATTTTGATGAAATTTGCCACGCTGCCGAGACTACCGATAAGGACATATCACATAGGCGTAAAATATACTAATCTGGTGTATAATATAAATAATGAAAGTTGTAACACGTTATACGCGTCGTCTCAACTCGTCTCTCGTGACTCGTCTCGTCAGATTTATTGACTTTCGTTAAAATTTATGAACAAGTTTTAACCTTCTAGCGGGCGCGCGTTATTTTGTAACGGCAGTGGTCGCGCGTAACCTAAAAGACGTCGTAGGTGAATTTGGGAAACAAAACACTTTTCATTCAACATTATTTATTATTTCATAAATTTCATAAATCCAGAAAATTAGATGTATTTTAGTAAAAACTTAATTATAAAATACGGTGATCCAAAGTAGCTTATCTTGTGAACCGCGGCAGAAAAAGTGATCGGAATTTTCTTATCCTAGTTCCAATTTTTTCTTCATCTAGCAATAACACTCGGTGTTATCGGTCAACGACGACTTAGTTTTATAAATAGACATAGAATGTGCCTCAATTATATGAAAACTACATATAAAATTATAAGAGAGGCGCGCGGAGTCTTTTCGACGTCGGCGCCGAGACCAAGACAATTGAGGTCCTTGCTGCAAAAGGGGTGCGGAGAGTAAGTGTAAGCTATTTACTTTGTAGATAGATAAATTATGAAAAGCTACTGAGAGAATTATACAGATTCAACGAGAAATGTCGATAATATCAACGAAAATGTATTGAGGGGAGTCGCTCCGACGCCGCGCGACCGCTTGAAGGTTAAAACTTGCTAATAAATATTAATTTTTCACACTCCATTATGGTATCGTATTATATAGTTTGATTTTTAGGGTTTCGTACCTACGCAAAGACCTAGTAAATAGTAATAGTTTGGGTCCATATTACTAAGACCTAAGGGTTCCGTAACCAAATAGCAAAAAACGGAACCCTTATAGATTCGTCATGTCTGTCTGTCTGTCTGTCCGTCCGTATGTCACAGCCACTTTTCTCCGAAACTATAAGAGCTATACTACTGAAACTTGGTAAGTAGATGAAGTCTGTGAACCGCTTTAAGATTTTGATACAAAAATGGAAAAATTATTAAAAATTTTAGGGGTCCCCATAGATACAACTGAAACAAAAAAAAAATCATCTAACCTATGCGTGTGGGGTATCTAGGTCTTCAAAAATCATATTGAGGTTTCTAATATATTTTTTTTCTAACCTGAATAGTTTGCGAGAGACACTCTTCCAAAGTGGTAAAATGTGTGTCCCCCCACCCCTCTAATTTCATAAAAATAAACCTTATTGTTGCAGCGGAACCCTTCATGGGCGAGCTTGCTTTTTCTAATTTTATTACTGAGACCTTAATACTAGGACTTCACTAAAATAAAACGGCGCTAAATTAAGGCATCGACTGTTGAAAATTTTATCGTTAGACGTTGTCAGAGTTCTTTCCAAATGCATTAGCTAGTTTCGATAGCGAAGTTAGATGTCAAAAATGTATGAAATTTGATATAAGCCATTGCAATCGCCTTGACACTTACGCGTTATGTCAAACCCCATACATTTTTGACATCTAACTCCGCTATCGAATATAGTGAATGCAATTTAACTAAGCACTGTAAGCATCACTTACACATTATTTACAACTGCTTTCGATTTAAAATGCCCCTAATGTGAGAAAGTACATTTCATACGCTCGAACCCACGACCCATGGTAACCCGCCCGCGTAACGCGTAACTAATGAACCGGTGGGCTGTCAAAACGAGTCAAAAGTGACTGCTCACTGAGGTTTTTGACAGTTCACTGACGTGTCAAAAGGCGCATTACGTGTTGTCGGCGGTGAGAGTGTTGTTTGATTAGGAGTTAAGACAATGCAGGCTGATCACCTGATTCTCTCACAAGTAAGATGATCCATGCATCGGATGGGCATGTAAAGTCGGTCCTGTGCCTGATCTTTTGCCAGTCGTGTCGGTCATCCATCCCTCTGAGTTTTGAAGAGAGTTTACTGCGCATACACTTAAGCACTATAAAAATTACTCCTGGCAATCCTGCCAGCTTGACCAGGTTTCAATGAATCTGGCTGGATGAATTTAAAATGCCGAAAAACTAATAAAAAGATTAAGAAAGTGTACAAACTGTGATATTATAGCTTGTGTCTGGTTAACTTCAATTATATTTTAATTTGTACATAACATTTAACTTGGAAAAATCATATTTTTAGACGATGTTGTTTCAGTGGAATTAGGGTTCCGTTGTTTGTTTCTGTTGTATGTCTGCCTGCGCTCATGTAAACACCGAGGCGGAAGTGCGGCGGGGTCGACAGCACGACGGAAATAGTAGTCAGTAGACGCACTAATTATAGAATAGACGCAAATATGGTACGAGTATGGGGACTGTGTTGATCTCGAGAATGTAGTTCAGTTCAGGTAGCAGCAGATTGGTGCAGCAATTCCGACACAAATTATTCAAATGAAATCAAAATTATTTTATTCAGAGTTAATGTTTTACAAAAAACAATTCTGAACCTCAAAACTATGGTACAGCCTGCCACTGGTTCGGGAACTAACCCAGCAAAAAGAAACGGCGCGGCGTATGAAACTCACAGTGTAGTAAACTTCTTTTGTAAACATTTTAAGGCGCTTCCGGAGTGATTTTTGAAATATTATGACAGTAAGGAGGTAAAAAAAGTCGAGTAAGAAGGTTAAAACAGTTATCAAACCGCTAAACCGATTTGTGTGATATTTTTGTGGCAGGTATTTCCGATAAATCAATTTCCTCGCGGCAAAGTTGGAGGCTCTGAAGATTTAAGTGCCTAATCTAAGTTCTCAGTCTATGAAAGATTCTCAGTAGATTGAAAATGTTATACCTACTAATATAATGCTTGTGTAATGTCAGATTAATGCTTAAGGATTACGGAATAGATAAAACAAGACAAAGTCGATCGGCGATCGATCGAAAACCCACAAAAATGGTAATTTGCGACGACATTCGTCACGGCTGTCGCGTGCCGTGATCTCGGCGACCGCGACAGTCGAGCGCACTTTCTATTACATTACATAATCTATTACAAATTGTTTTTCATTGAACGCTGAAAAACTGTTATCTAACCGTGCATGTGCAATGTGCATTTTATTATAATGGGCAAATTTAAGCGGTTACGAAATAATTATATAATCTATATATAGATCATGTTCTCCTGTTGTCCATTTTATTACTCGACCAAATGACGTAGGTCCGTCAACTATGCATCAATTTCTTCAATGGTACATACTACATACTTACTTTTGAAAACCGAAAACTGAGGTGCTGGCATGATTGTTGGATGTCATGGCTATTCTGGACAGGGAAATTTTAATGCTTCAAAATTTAAGGGATGCCGAAGTTCGGCATGATAACGCCTACAAATTACAATGTATTATAAATTACCGATGACACACCATGCCGAAATTACGTCGCGTATATTGTATGCGTAGCGCATTGCTGACGTAATCATGCCGAACTTCGGCCGCGTGTTTTTGTGTGTGTTGTTGTAGTGTGTTTAGACACTAGGCCGAAAATACGCGGTGTATAATAATGTGTGCGAAAATAGTGTTTGTCTGTAGTCTATATGTGTGTGACTGTGATTACCTATCGTAATTCGTAGCATACAAACGGGTAGACCAATATGGATTTACAATTTTTTCTATAAAAGCTGTTATTATCAAGAGTTTTCCAGCCATAACTTCCAATATTCATTTTTCATTAATCGATATCAGGTTGAAATTGCATGCAAATTCATCAATACTTTTATCAGTACTTATCGGTGCAGCTTTCAGGTATTGATAAAACAGCGGTGGTATCCGTGCCAGGGGGGGTTGGTACTGAAAAAACTATCGACAAACATGGAACGCTTATGCCTTGATTACACATGCCGAGTAGTGGCGAGACAGTGCCCTCGGCCAGAGTAGACAGAACTAAGGCTCGACTTCAAACAAACGGGCGAATATACGCGAGTTGGGCGCGCCGCGCGACCATAAAGTTAATATACCTAGCGGAATAGAGAAACAAAGGCCTGAGCAAGAGAGATGTCACTATCAGTAACACTGCGTAGTAAAAAGAGACGTGTGATACATAACAGTAGCACTCTTTTTTTGATGTCTAGTCGGCACGTGCCCCACGTTGACAATTTAATCTCATAGAAATCATGTTCAATCATGCTTGTGTAAGTGTATACGTACACATATTTTTCACACAGATGAAATCAATTTCGGTTTCGTTTGACAGCTCGAGATTGTTGCTCTATTCCGCTAGGTATATTAACTTTATGGGAGTACCACGACTTCAAACAAACGGGCGATATACGCGAGTTGGGCGCGACTGTCACTTTCGACATCTTTCACAATTTAGTACGGCGCGCACAATACACATAACTACCAGTAGTTCGACTGCAAAGAAACGGACAGATTTCAATATCTGTCAAATTCGTCGGGTTTCACTAGGATTATGAACGGAATGTGCCTCGCGCTGGCTGATATAATTTATTTTTAAATATTTAAAATAAAGATTTCAAATTGAATTCTGTCAATTTTAATCGCATGTGCCAAAACACAAACAACAATACGACCAAAGAGGAACACGTCCAGCGAATATGTCATAGTTTTAAATTCGTAGGTAACAATTTAACAACCCTAGTGACGATTTTCGTCATATACGTCAAAATTAAACATTTCAAGATCAGTTCTAAGTCGGCATACTCTATAATTCTGTCTACTCTGCGGTGCGCGTGTCCGGCCAATATGACATACTACGACAAACATAATATTTTCGAGATCTCGTCTGAGTCGGCCTACTCGTTAGTAGGGTTGTTGAGGAAGTGATTATGAGGAAGAGGAGGAGGAAGAGGAATTGTCACGCGCAAATTTAGAGGATGCGGATGAGGAAGAAGATATTTTTTTGAGGAAGAGGATGCGGATGAGGAAGCGGAAGAGGAAGTACGTCCATATAGTACAGCGTTTCCCAATGTGGGCGATAACGCCTCCTTGTGGGCGCTGAAGGTCTAAAGGGGGGCAGTGTGGGACTCAGAAAAAATGGCGGCATTTTGTAGAGGCTGGGGGGGCTAATATTAGCGACAAATTTGTGGCAAAAGCCCCTTAATTTAAATTAGGAAAAGAAAGTAGGTGAAACAATGGGGCCACTTAAACATATTTTGTTCTCAAAGTGGGCAGTGGACAAAAAAAGCCTGGGAACCCCTGATATGTTCATCTTATAATGCTATCAATACGGCTTACGACATATTCTCTGGTTCTCTTGTCTCTTCTAAAAAGTCTCTTATGGGCATCTTCGGTTAGGGTAATCCGAGGCTGTCTTTTTTTTTTCCTTTTCTTTTTGTAACTGTATTTAATTTAGTATTTAGTTGACACAAGTCTTTTATTTTGTTATGTGCATGTTGTGTTCACTTCCTAGAGAGATACATTCCCTAGTATTAGTCATTTTTATACTCTATTATTTATAACTGCATGTATTGTGAATTGTATCTTGTTTTGTGA
Organism: Aricia agestis; assembly: GCF_905147365.1. NCBI lineage: Eukaryota > Metazoa > Arthropoda > Insecta > Lepidoptera > Lycaenidae > Aricia > Aricia agestis. The sequence goes on from NC_056423.1 coordinate 345,105, forward strand.
ACCAAATAAAAAAAAAAATTGGCACTACACTTCGGTCTCATTTCGATTTTCGATAAAAGAAATCAAATTATTAGATTATTCGCACTGCGTGCGTTTCTGGGTAGTGCGTACACGCGTAAACAAAACAACGCTTGCTATATTATGTCAATAAAATTAAAACAAACAAGCAAGGAACAGCGCGGGTGGCGAGACGGTAGGTCTCGCTCGCCCGTTCGGTCCGGCATCGCGCTCTGGCGTGTGCGTTGCCATGATTAGATACGCGACGCGCATGCACAGTGAAATTCCTCATAAATTCCTCCTAAATTTTGAGGAAGCGATAGCGGAAGAGGATTTTTGTATTTTTATTTATGAGGATGCGGTAACGGTTAAGGAACCCAAATTATTGCGGAACTTCCTCATTATGAGGAAGAGGAAGAGGAATCCTCA